>NC_050529.1:2323887-2354686 GCF_002922805.2 Oryzias melastigma
GGAGAACTGTCATGGAGGAGGAAGATTTCTGCTCCGTGAGCGTGCACGGCACTGTAGGTGTGCATGAGAGCATGCACGTTAGTGTACAGAGCAGTGTAAGTGTGCATATGAGTGTGCATGTTACTGTACACAGCAGTGTAAGCGTGCACGTAAAAAGTACACATCAGTGTAGCTGTGCATGTGAGAGTACATGTTAGTGCATATAGCAGTTAATTGTGCATGTAAGTGTGCACATAATGTACACAGCAGTTTAAGCATGCATGTGAACGTGCACAATAGGTTACACATTGGTGTACGCATGCATGTGAGTGTGCACACTATCGTTCACGGCAGTGTAAGTGTGCATGTGAGTGTGCACATTAGTGTACACAGCATACTGATCGTGCATTGGAGTATGCACATTAGGGTTCACACCAGTGTAAGCGTGCATGTGTACGTTTCACACCAGTGTAAGTGTGCATGTGAGTGTGCACATTAGGGTTCACAGCATTGTAAGTGCGCATGTGAGCGTGCACATTAGTGTAAGCATGCATGTGAACGTACACACCAGTGTAAGCGAGCATGTTAGTGTGCACATTAGTGTACACAGCATACTGAGCGAACTGCAGTGAACACGGTTCAGATCCGTGAGATTTAAGAGAGTGGAATGTTTCTGCACAAACAGGATCTGTTCATGAAACTCGATTTCACAGAAAAGTAGTTTGGACTCAGGTCAAGTTGTTCTTTTTTCCTGTCAGAGTTGTATTCTTGTGGAAAAACAGGTTGCGTCTGAATCTCGTCACTACTCACTACAACTAAGTCCACTACATAGGGCGTTGGCCATTTTACTGAAGTATTCAAATCTACAATTTCCCCGACAATCACCCAGAAGTCTCAGTGAAAAAGCAGAAGGAATAAATGTTTACTAGATATAGACCAGAGTGCATTGTGTTTGAATGATTTGTTAAAATCACCAAAACTGGACAGTCCTGCACTATATCGTATTATAGGGGTCATATAGTGAGAGACTCTGGGCACAAAGTCAATAAGAATTTGCTCATTTGTGGACCAGTTTCTCCCAAACGTTTCTTGGTCTTCTTGCTTTGAACCGACAGTTTTGTAGCGACTTGTTTTTTTTTTTCCTGAACTGTAAATGACAGATGAAGATGAGCGACGTAGGGGAAGAGGATGAAGCAGAGACTAAAGGATACATTCTTAGGAACTCACTCTCCAGATGTGAGTCCATAAAGAGTGACCAGTCCAAAGATCTACCTATCAACTTCACAACTGATCCTGGACCTTCAAGGTAGGAACATTTCTGCTGTAGAACTCCTTCAAAACTTCACGTTTGACCAGAAAAGACATTAGCTGTCTTTTTTGAGAGCTGAAGACAACATGGAGAAGACGTCTATCAAATTGAGGTCTTGAAGATCTCACATCTTTTGTTCTATTGAGCTTCTCTGTTCTCCTCCAAACTTCTTCCAGTCTGTGCTGATCCTTCTGTGTTTGCAGACTCGCCTGCAGACTCCGGTCTTCAGCCTCCATCTGCATGACCACAAGGAGTGACCTGTCCAAAGATTTACCCATAAACTTCAGAGACAAACCTGGACCAACAGATCCAACGTAAGATCTGCCATAAACTCAGCTTCTCATCTTTCTTCTGTCAGAGCAATTAACTCGCTGGGAGGAGATCTGCCATACAATAAGACTGAGCAATAGAATATGGCAAAGAAAATGAATAATACATTGGTAGTTTAATAGTTTAAACAGAAATATATGTTAAAATTTGAAGTTTGTGTATAATGTGAGTGGACAAAGATTTGGCTGCCCAATGAACAAGTCTCTTCTGATCAGATCAGCCAATCGGTTCCCCTAGTTTAAGCGGTCACTTCCAATAACAAGAGTAAACACATGTAAATCTACGTTACAGGCTTCCACATTCAGGACTAAAATCAGGGACTAGTTAGTGACATATAGGTAGCAACCTTTTCAAAACACGGAAGTTTCAACTTTTCAAAAATTGATCATGAAGGAAAAATTAATAATTGCAGTTTGTGCCTGGCCTTGCTCACAACTGTCTTTAAGGGTAGATACAGACTGTCTGCGGGTTTACAAATCTGAAAGGATCTTTTGTGTTTTCAGAGGTCAGCAGGTCACCTACAGACTCCAGTCTTCAACCTCCAGCTGTGTGTCCATGAGGAGTGACCTTTCCAAAGACTTACCCATAAACTTCAGAACTGATCCTGGACCGTCAGACCCAACGTAAGAGACGACTTATTCTAGAGAGTCTCTATGTATCCTGGAGTCCCTCAGGGTTTTATTTTTTGACCTCTGATGTTGAGCCTATTCATGCTCCTTCTGGGTCAGATAAGTTCACATTGATAATGTTTCATTCCAGTTTTGCAGATGACACTCAACTTTATGTATGTCTGTCACCAAGCTGCCATGATCCGTTGGAGCAGTTAAACTCCAGGATGTGATCAAACGTCTTTCAGTTAAATAACAACAGACAGGATAAAGCAACATTTACACAAAGTCTCCCTTTTAGATGAATAGGAGACCAAAAAAAGCTTTCGGTGTCAGTTACAGGCTTAATCATTAAGGCCAAGACCAGATGTATGTGGACACAAACAGAATGTAGCTCTTTTGCTTTTTGTTCTCCTAAGATCCCAAAAGATTAATCCTAAGAGGACGTGCTTGTTCTCCAAATGAATCATATGTGTTTTTCTTTTTTATATTGTGAAATAATGTTTTTCCTCATGAACCCAGACAGGAGAAGAAGGGTGGAGTTACTCAGGAGGAATGTTTGTCCTGCTGTTCTTTGTGTCAGCACATCCTGAAGGATCCGGTCTCTACCAGTTGTAGACATAAGACCTGCAGAGACTCCATCATCTCATACTGGAACCAGTCTGATCCATCAGGACTCTGTTCATGTCCACAGTGCATAGACCGATCCAGAAGCAGAGCTGAACGGCAGACCATCAGTCAGAACAAAACTATTAAAGGTAAAGCAGAACTTCTGTCTGATGATGGACCCTTTTCTGAAAAGGGATCTTCTGCTGGTGCTGACTTGAACAGACATTAAAAAGTGTCTTTTTGTTTGTTTTCCTTTGTCTTTCAGCAGATGTCCGTCTGCAGAAACTTTTAGATGAACATCAGATCAGTGTGAAGAGAAGATATGAAAATATAACTGAAGAAACCGATGAAAAAGGAAGAGAGACTCACTTCAACGCGATCTACACTGAGCTCTACGTCACAGAGGGACTGAGAGGAGAGGTTCATACACAACATGAGGTGTGGCAGCTGGAGACAGTTTCCAAGGTCGTTCATGATGTTCCAATCAGATGCAATGAGATCTTCAAAGAACTAAATGACCAACAAAGATCCATCAGAGTGGTTCTGACCATTGGTGTTGCTGGGGTTGGAAAAACCTTCTTGGTGCAGAAGTTCACTCTGGACTGGGCCGAGGGCTTGGAGAACCAAGACATCAGTGCAGTGATTCCTCTTTCATTCAGGGAGATGAACTTGATCAGAGATGAGCAGCACAGTCTTCTCACTCTCATCCAAGTTTTCTATCCAACCTTCCAGAAGATCACAGCAGAGCAGCTGTCTGTCTGTAAACTTCTCTTCATCTTTGATGGTCTGGATGAAAGCAGACTTTCTCTGGACTTCAACAACAGTCAGGTGGTGTCTGATGTCACTCAGAAGTCATCAATCAATGTTCTTCTGACAAACCTCATCCAGGGACATCTGCTTCCCTCAGCTCTGGTCTGGATCACTTCCAGACCTGCAGCAGCCAATCAGATCCCTCCTTCATGTGTCTCCAGGGTAACAGAAGTACGAGGCTTCACTGACTCCCAGAAGGAGGAGTACTTCAGGAGGAGGTTCAGTGATGAAGATCTGTCCAGCAGAGTCTTCTCCCACATCAAGGCCTCCAAGAGTCTCTTCATCATGTGTGGAGTTCCAGTCTTCTGCTGGATCACTGCTGTGGTTCTAGAGCACATGATGACCACAGAAAAGATAGGAGACCTTCCCACCACCATGACTGACTTGTACTCACACTTCCTGATGGTCCAGACAAAGAGGAAGAAGAACAAATACCAGCAGGAACATGAAGAGAATCCACAGGAGCTGACAGAGGCTGACATGGACGTTCTCCTGAAGCTGGGGAGGCTGGCCTTTGAACATCTGGAGAAAGGAAACATCATGTTCTACCAAGAAGACCTGGAGCAGTGTGGTCTGGATGTCACAGAGGCTTCTTTGTACTCTGGAGTTTGTACTGAGATCTTCAGAAGAGAGTGTGAGATCTTCCAGAAAGCAGTTTACTCCTTTGTTCATCTGAGTGTTCAGGAGTTTCTGGCTGCAGTTTACATGATCCACTGTTACAACAACAAGAAGACAGAGGTGGTGGAGAAATTTCTGGGAATTTCCTCAGGTCATAATAAAAAGATTGAATCAACAAAGAATTTTTTTGTGAAGAATTTTAAATCAACAAAAAAAGACGATCCAGGTTTCCTTTCTCTAGACGAGTTTCTAAACAGAATCATGAAGAAATCTCTGCAGAGTCACACTGGTCACTTGGATTTGTTTGTTCGTTTTCTTCATGGTCTCTGTTTGGAGTCCAACCAGAGACTCTTGGGAAGTCTTTTGAGTCAGACAGAGATGAGTCAAAAGACTTTTAACAAAATCACCAAAAGCTTGAAAGAGAAGAAGACCCAAGAAATGTCTCCTGACAGAAGCATCAACATCTTCCACTGTCTGGTGGAGATGAAGGACTTCTCAGTTCATCAGGAGATCCAAGAGTTCCTGAAGTCAGAGAACAGATCAAAGAAGAAACTCTCAGAGATCCACTGCTCTGCTCTGGCCTACATGCTGCAGATGTCAGAGGAGGTTCTGGATGAGTTGGACTTCAAGAAGTTCAACATAACACATGAAGGCCGACTGAGACTGATACCTGCTGTGAGGAATTGCAGAAAGTTCACGTCAGTATAGAAATAACTGTCATTGTAATTTACTTTGATCAGATGCTAAAATCATCATTGTTTAAAATTGAATGATAGATTTAGTCTTCTTCACAATTCCTTTCCTTCATTTCAAGTTCTCAGCTATCAGAAAGACACATGTTTTTAAGTTTCTTGAAATTCTTGCCAGTTTCATTAGTAGCACTACATACCATGAATTGCTTTATTTTTTCAGGTTCCAGTCACTGTCTTTTTCAGATGTATCAAAAGCTTTCTTTAGGTAAGAGCAGGATTCCTTAATATAAACTTCATAAATAATCAATTCTTTGAAGATGATCTTTTTAATGCAACATATCCTCACTCCCAACTCGTCACATATTGATGTCTGTTTAAGGACCCCTCCCCACTTTTGGACGTTTTTGGTGTCCCAAACTCATCGTTTTTTGATGTGCTTACAGTTCCCATTAAATCAGGGGTCCCCAGCCTCTGGGCCGTGAACTGGAACTGGTCTAGTACTGGGACACAGAGCATCCTATCATGGGACCAGCGTCCGGTACTGCATCTGGGCCTGGTTCGCACCAGTGTCTGGTATTAGTTCGCATCTGGTACCCCCGTCTGTTGGCGACTTAGGTTGCCAGCACCAGGTTTTGTTGCTTCCCAAGAACCAGTCTACATCCAGTACTACATCTGGTACCGCGTCCTAAAGGTTGTGGACCCTTGATTTTAGGAACAGTCAGCACATTAAAAAACGACGAGTAGGGGACACCTAAAACATCAAAAAGTGACTTGGAGGGGGGCTGATTCAAATGCATACATGGAACGACTTGGGGATGAGAATGTGTTGTTTAATAAAATTAATGTTTTGGTGTGATATGTAACAATCAAAGCAAAATCTTAATGGTAAGTAGCTTTTCCACACATTGGGAGCTCACTTCTTTATTTGTGCATGTTTCAAAACAGACAAGGACCCTTGCGGTCAAACTTTGAGTTGTCAGAGACTCACTGCGAAGCTTTGGCCTCAGCTCTGAAGTCCAACCCATCCCATCTGACAGAACTGGATCTGAGCTGGGTCATCCTGTCGGATCCAGCAGTGACTGTTCTGTCTTCTGGATTGGAAAGTCCAAACTGCAATCTGAAGGCTCTGAGGTGCTGCTGTTTGGTTAATATCTGCTTTGTCAGTTCTAGACTGAGACTGAACATATTGAGAATGTAACTATTTGGGATGTTGAAAAATTTCTCTGATGAAATATCCTCAGAAAATTCTCTTTCACTGAAACCCCATCAATTACCAAACTATCACTTGTGACATTTCTAAGGGTACTAGAGCAAGCTGGAAAAGGGGAGGTCCGGCTTGGATGACTAATGTATATCTAAAGGCTTTGAAGGTCTTATAGACTCTGAACAAGGTGATATTTAATGAATTATTTAAAAGCAACATGTTGTTCAGCGTCTTTGTTTTGTTTTCCACTTCAATTTTTCCTAAATTCCGAATTTGCTAGGATAAAGCAACTTGTTTATGAGATACTGTTGCAGTACCTAATGTTTTAATTATTAAATAACATATTTTTTAGTTTTACTTTTGTGAAAAATGTATTAATCTTCGGATGATTGTTAAGTCATAATTAACAAAAATTGTGAAATATTATCTGGTACTGTTTTTAGATTTATCGCGAAATGTATCATATTGCCAATACACACCTATACTCTTAAGGTCTTATACACTCCGAAGTTTTTATAGACTGAATGACTTTTCAGTCCGTACACAAATAAGCGTAAATAAGAAAAAAATAACTATTTTCAAAACAAATTTATTTTCCTTTAAAGCAGAATTCAATTGACTTGATGTTTTTTTAGAAACATCAATTAATACATGTAAAAATTTAATGTTTTTTCTGTTTTTATAGGTCCTTGTTCTTCTATTTGACTAACAATTGAACGATTTAAAACCATATTTGTTCTAAATTCTTTTCTTCCTCCAATGACTACTTTATTCTGGACTCAGGTTGATAAACTGCAGACTGTCACTCATCAGCTTGGCTTCTTTGGGCTTGGCTCTGAAGTCCAACCCGTCTCATCTGACAGAACTGGACCTCAGTAACAACAGCCTGCAGGATTCAGGCATGGAGCATCTGTGTGCTTTTCTAGAGAACCCGGGCTGCAGACTCAAGTCTCTGAGGTCAGCGGCACTTCAACTGATGTCCAACAGGACCTCAAGTTGTCCGATTTAAAAACAAATTACACAATATTAATAAAGAACTCTTTATCCTTTTAAATGTACGGGCAGGCTTTATCCCAAAGATTGGAGAAAGGTCTTTGCTTGTTGATTAAAGGGCAGAGCTGCTCTGAAGCTGAACACGCTTTTCTCTAATACCTATTTTTGTCTGGGTTCAGATTGATGTTCTGCAGTTTGTCAGAGACCAGCTGTTATCTTCTGGCTTCAGCTCTAAAGTCCAACCCATCCCATCTGGCAGAACTGGACCTGACTTCAAACCCGAACCTACAAGATTCTGGAGTGAAGCATCTGTGTGGGTTTCTGGAGAGTCCGGACTGCAGACTCCAGACTCTAGGGTCAGTTCTCCATCTGTTACTGGTCATCTATTTTTCATCTAGTTCTCCATGCCTCTGTTTGATGCAGTGTAATTCACGTGTTGTCCCACTTTCCAACTCCCCTCTGGGGGAGTGGGAGAGATTTCAGGTTTCAGGTCTGTGCTTCTGTCCTTGTCAGTGGACCTCACCTACGGCTTGTTTAAAGTTCATGACTGACTTTATGTTTTTGTACAATTACCGATGTGAAGCCCGTTAAGACAACTGTATTGTTATATTGGGCTATATAAATAAACTGAATTGAATTATGATTAAAGCTGCCTTTCTGAGTATTTCCTAATTCAAATACGGTTGGATCAGAAAACCGGATGCTTGAAAAAGCTCGGGCTAATGATTCAGTAACTGAAATGGGAGTGCCAAGGTCCCCCTGTGCATGCCCTTACCTGCTCAAGTTTAGGTGTGCAAGAAATTAGGATTGTTCAACACTCGTGCTGCAGCAAACTGCAATTGTGGCTCAAAACTGTTCCACTGGATTGATCCAATAGTGTGTTTTTGCACCGCTAATGCTAGCTTGGAGATGAAAGCTCGCGTGTGATCGACGGGGAGGGGGCGGGGTTTCTCTAAGCCAACTGTCCCACCCACAAGACAGAATTGTATTTCTAATAAGCTGCTGCTGGACACAAAATATGTCTTAGATTTTGGCTAAAAACGGCAAAGTCATACTTGGAATTATTTTTAAAAAAATGTGATTGGAATGAGACTTTAAAGCAATCACTGAGTGACACCAAAGTCCAGATGATTTGTTTGAGTGATAATCAGGACAGAATCGTTGTTATAAGCTCTGTACATTTCTCAATAGCTTAAGGTTTCAGGTTTATTGTTTTGTCTCGAGTCCCTTTGCTGTCCCTCATTCACATCTGCCTCTTCAGCCCACTGAGGCTAACAGAGGAGAAGTTTACCTGTTTCTTTGTGACTTCAGTTTAGAGAACTGCAGGCTGTCAAAGACCAGCTGTGATCTTCTGGCCTCAGCTCTGAAGTCCAACCCGTCCCACCTGATAGAACTGGAAATGCCTTTCAACAGATTGAAGGCCTCAGACGTTCAGGAGCTCTGTGGTCTGGTGAACAGTCCACACAACGAACTGGAGACTCTGAGGTCAGTAGATGAAGTCCATGTTGAAATAAACCCAGTTAATACCACGGCGAAAGGAACATCAGCAGAACAGATGATTTGGAGATAAATACAGATGGAGATGTTTGGACACAATGAGAGGAGGAGATCAGAAACTCAAAGACTAAGACGATACATGAAACTCGTTATAAAGTTTGTTTTAATTCTGCTGATGCTTGGCAGTAACAATCCTTCATGTGAATCTCCTTTTGTGTGCAGCTGGAAGCCGGGTTGGCCTTCAGTCTGAGGGTCCATCAGGTGGAGCAGCAGTTTGTCTGCAGATGTTCTGGACCGTTCCACTGAAGGAGGAGGAGAGGGGAGTTTTGGAGGAGTCAGAGGAGGAATGTGGTTCTTTTGTTTCAACTTCATACTCTGGAAAGATGCTTTAAACCCGTAGTTTGTAAAATTAACACAAATATTTGAGTGATGAAAATGTTACAGATGTCTGACAACAACAAACTATTGAGACATTTTTGTGCAAACATCTTAGAAAAAACAAGTTAAACTCACTCTAAGCTTCGTATATGTGAATTGTTTTTTTAAAGTCTCAACTTTCTCATTAAATCTGATTAATCAAATTTGATAAAAGCATTTCTGAGACATCCAAACTTCCTTACAAAGCTCATTTGATAATGTAGTCTTTGTTTTCTACCCTGTAATTCAATCTATTTCCACTAGGGGTAGTAGAAAGGCTTGTCCTGCTTCCATGAAATCTCGAAAACCCTTTTGGCGGGAAAAAAAAAGCCAATTTCCTAAACTTTCTGCTCAGAATAACTCATATATTAGTGTATTTTTTTAAATGACTACTTTCTGTGTTGAATTTTTTTTTATAGTTCTTTATAATCCAGTTTCACCATTTTAAAAATGTGTAAATCAACTTTGAGAGTGTAGACAAATAAGATTGTGATACTTTTTATGTACAGTGAAAATTTTTAGTTATGCAAAACTATTTTTGTGGATTTCAGAGTTTAAAAAAAATCTTGATTTTAAAACATAAACGTCTCAAATTGTTGATATAGTGACTTTTATTGTGTTCAAATATCCTCATTTTTATTTTTTTTCTATAAATGCAGTTTGGTTCCTCTGAGATATTTTCAGTTCTTTGTCTGAACTGACTTTTTTAGGAGGCTTTTGACACTAAAATAACTTTCACATTTAAAGATGCTTTGCTTAAATTTGTTTGTATTTTTTTTTTTGGTAATGTGGTTTTCTTTGACAGTGTTTGCTGCTGCTGTAAAATAATTAGGTGATTGTTGGGTTTGTCAAATTTACTACAGGAGAATAAATTCCTGCATTTATTTAGACTTTTATTTACAGTGTATAAACCAAATCTGATCATTTATTGTGTCATTATTATTTATTTCACTGCATGTTGGATATCTTTCTGCATTTGGTAGCTTTCTTAGGGTCAGAAAACCATGCGGGATGAATTTTGCTGTTTTTGCTTTGTAGCAGAAACTTAAAATGCTTAAAACAGTTTCAGGTTAATGCATTAGTTTGTTTTTACTTGCTTTTTATTTTAAAGATGTTTTTTTCTGTCAGAGGGTAAATAAACAAAAAAGCTAATTTACATTTGAGGTATAAAAAGTATAATTTCTAAACCTTAATGAGTCACAAATGCCTTAGAATCCCACTCTGATCATTTTTGATTTATTTTCAAAGTGGTCTTTTAATTATGATAATGATGTTTTAACCAAAATATTAAAAACCTCTGTGGTTTTTTTGGGCCATTGTTTCTCTAAAGCAGAATGAGTTCATTAGAAATTCACCTCTGAGTTATGGGCGGGACTGTTGGAGCCAATGTAAGCCTCCACTGATATCCCATCATCCCTTTGTGTACACTCTCTCACTAGCTTACAGCTCCTTGAAACCCCAAACTAAAATTAGTGGTGCAACAAAAACGGCAAGTAATCTCAGAGTTATTCAGTTGTACAGTGTGATCCAGATTCCAGCTGAGACGAAGAAAATAAAGACGTTTATGGATCTATTTGTCTATGAGTGATTGCATCAGAATGGAGCAGATTTTAATTTGAATAGATAAACACTCAGAAATTCAAATTTAGGCATTCATTTTCTTATACATGTCCTCCATCATCAGAAAAAACTTAAAGATAAGTGCTACAATCACAAATAGTAGGTCTTTAATTGATTAGCTGTTTTTTTTCAGCTGCAAATCAATTAAAGACTCACTCTGGCGCATTGCAGCGATGCTATTGGTGTTCACTGTCCCTGTGAAATAAACTAATAAATAAATAAAATAATTGGAGTACACTATGTTGTCTCCACTTAGTACTCTAGACAAAACAGATATCTCAGTGAATACAGTAGTGGACCTCAGTCCTTAATTAAACTGATTTAAAATTATTTTAAAAATTTCCAAACTAAAACCCATAATATTCAAATAACAGGACAAAAAAATGTTTGTTCATTCTAAGAATTTACTCAGCTAAAAAGCACATTGAAAAGGAAAAACAGAAACAAATAGCTTTTTTATTTTTATTTTTTTACAGAAACTAAACTGCTCTCAGTAATGGAAGGTAGATATTTTACACACAAAGAAAAAAACATTGAAATAACCTCAC
The DNA here is from genome assembly GCF_002922805.2 of Oryzias melastigma. Classification (NCBI taxonomy): domain Eukaryota; kingdom Metazoa; phylum Chordata; class Actinopteri; order Beloniformes; family Adrianichthyidae; genus Oryzias; species Oryzias melastigma. The sequence goes on from NC_050529.1 coordinate 2,335,122, forward strand.
TAAAAAACTAAAGCTGAACAGGTGAAAGCTTTAACTTCATAGCACTTTAAGCTTAAAGCACAGAAACAAAACCCAGCCAGTTAACGACCAACACCCACAGGAAGAACGCAGACGCTCTACGTCTATTTTCTGGTTCTCCAAAGCTGTGAAGCACCATTTTCTGCTTCTGCATCATGATCTCTTTCTGCAGGTCTGACCTCTATCCACTAGATGGCAGCATCACACCGAGTCTTGAAGTTCTGCATTTAAAAAAAAAATCTACCAGGGAATCTACACTAATTAAGAGGGTTGAGTATCACCAAGAATTTCCAGAATCCATTAGATTCTGATTTTGTAGTTAATGGTTTTGCTCTTTTTTATGTTTTACAATATATATATATATATATATATATATATACATAAAAATAAATGTATGATCAATCTGTTTGGTTGGGATTAAAAAACTACCTCTGATATACATGCAGTTAAATTTTTTTTAAATCTTCAAGAAGCAGAAAATAATTTTAAAAGACAGAATTCGACTCCAAATGTTCGGAGAACAACATTTATTAGTAAACTCATCTTTTTATTCATATATAATATAGACAACATATATAAATACACAAACTCTTCAGCCTTTCTGATTCTTTGATTCAGAGACTAAAAACGAGTCATATCTTTCAAATATATACATTTAAAAACAAACATCTACATTAATCAAAGAAAGTGTACACATTTTTCTAAACTTGGATTATTAAAATAACATGATTGAGAATCAAACAGTGAGATTGAGACATTAGAAATGATGGGATAAAACATGAAATGACTGAACTGGTGTCTCTCTTAACACCAGCTGGAGTCGCCTTAAATAAAGTTTTCATTTGGTTTTTCCAGAATAAAATCATTAGAATTTGTCAAAAATGTAAATATTAATTTGGGATTAAGAATAAGAAATACTGACTTGATGAAAAGGAATTTCAGAAGTTTTCCGGGGTTTCACGAATTCACTTTTCATGGACTTAAAGGACAGAAGAATCTTCTCACCTGCTTCTCATATTGTAAAGAAATAGCCCAAAACATCAGGTGTTCTACCTGCTGAAAGTAGTGTCCATATTTCCAGAATACCTGGATCCTCATTTATATCACTGTTTAATCTGGAGAACATGAAAACAGCGGAGAGACGTTCGGACACCAGTTCTAGTGAGGTTCTACCTGGATCTTGTTGGATCATCTTGTTTGGAGCAAAAATCTTTTCTTTAAGTTTATTACCTGCAATAAAAGCCTTACGTAGATTTCTCCAGTCGATGTTTTATTTTTCTCTAAGGTTAAACTTTATCTGCAAAGACAAAGTAGAAGTCTGGCCATCAGAACGAGTCTTTAGCCTTAAAGGAACCGACCCGTTGACTGGGAATCATACTTTATAACTTACTTTGTTTTCTAAAACAAGCTAAAGACTCTATTGTCGTTACAAATGCATAGAGTTGAAGGTTCTTGGAAATGCCTCCTTTCTCCCTGTGGTTGTTCTCATGAAAGAGTCCACCGATTCTCACGGAGTTACAAACAGATCCTCTGATCTCCAGAAGGATTCTGGTCATCTCCAGTTGGGTCTTGAGGATTTCCCTGAATCCCTAGAATGAGTGGAGCTCCCGCTGTTGTTTCTTCTGTGGCCTTGATGGGGGGTCAAGGCGTGCAGAGGCGAGCGGGTGGATGATCTGATGGTCAGATTTCTCTTTAAGGTGGGTGTGGAAGAAGAACCGGCAGGATCCAGTAGTTTGGGAGAAACCGTCCTCGTGGAGCCTGAAGATGCAGCGACCGACGGACTAGGAGAAGGAGTGTTTTTGGCGGGAGTTTTGAGGGGACTGACTCTGGAGGGTTGGGAACACGATGAGGAACCGAGGGTGGAGTGGGTTTTTCTGAAAGAAGAGGACGCGGTGCTTCGAGTGAAACCCGGCTGGACCGACGGCAAACCGGTCTTGTGCAGAGGCGTCGTCGGAGCGCTGACGGTTCCTCCTCTTCCTCCTTGAGTTAGCACGCGCAGCGTGGAGCGACATATCTTCTCCTCTGCTTGGGCCGAAGGCTTCGTCAGAGGTTTTCTCACAGACGGCTTTCTTTCAAAGTCCTGGTTCTGGTTTCGAGAGCCTGAAACCTTAGAGTCTCTGGATTCTGGGGTCTTGTTGGATCGTCGGAGTGAAGCGGCAGTTGGAGGTCTTTCTCGGATGAGCGTTTGCAGAGGTCTTACGGGGACTTTGATTGAGAAAGAAGAACTTTGGGAGGTTCTGCTGATGGGCACGACCCTCCTCATCCCCTGATTCTCAGATCTGGTGAGAGTGCGGACCGGCTTTGATTTGTCTGCTGCTGAACTGGAGTTTGGAGTTGTTGGTTTTGTGTGTCTGACTTTAGAAGCAGATAGGTCCTTGGTGGAAGCTTTGGTTGAAGCTTTTTTATTATTAGAAGGAACTTCTGATGAACTCCTAGAGTCCCTCTTGGATTTACCATCGTCTTTTGACTGTTCCGACACATTTGACTTTTTACTGGCAGACTCGTCTTCCTCAGAGACACCCTTTGGCACCAACTCTGGTGGACTGGCCCCCAGGAAAGACGCTGGTACCCCATTGTCAGAGCGAGAAGCAGGCAGAGGCTGGCTGCTGACGGGCGCCACTGATCCTTGATTGGGAAGCTTAAGGTCCGAAGAATTGTCTGTGGCAGAAGACCTCCCATTGCGACGATCCTCCAACAATGTGGAGCTCTTTTCACCAACAACGTCACACACACCCGTTACACACCAAACAATCACCTTGTCCTCTTTCTCTTCTCTTTGAGAAGTCGTGGTCGTTTCTACTCTTTCAGGTTGGTCAACTCCTTCGTCTTCCAAATCTGTGATCACCACATCCTTGAGGAGATGAGGTGCGTCAGATTTGGCGCCGGTGACGATGGCCACCTGCTCAAAGGCTTTCAGTTCAGGGACCAGAGTGCATTTCTCCAGAACCACACACATGTCCTCAGTGTTGGAACCTTCATCCTGTGTCTTTGTTCTAGTGGCGTTTGATCTTAAAGTGGCGAGAGTTTTCTGTTGGGAGAGATCCTCTTTACTCCCTTGATCGTCTTCATGGTTTTTGTGGTCTGGCTGCTGGTTTAAATCTGAGGTAAGAGTGAGTTCTACTTTTTCGGAGACGACTGGAGGGTTTACGTGAGTCTTATTGAAGAGAGGTGAAGCTGCGTGGTTTGTCTTTTCAGGGCTGCCAGAAGTTTCAGACGCTCCTGATGGTGTGGGTGGTGGGCTGGCAGGGGTCACTCTGGGGGAAGACGGTCTTGTTCTCTGTTCAGGTGACTTGCATCCTCTTAGTCCTCTTTGCTGAGAACCTTTTGGGTTGAGCCCCATTTCCAAAAGTGTGGATAGTTCCCGCTCAGCAAGGACGAAGGGCAAATTGGAAGGCGAGTTCCGCGTCCGCCGTAGGCTTCCAGCCCGATCCACAGAGGCGTTGTGCAGTGAGCGTGGATGGGACTTTGGGCTCAGGAGCCCCAGCAGTTGCTTGGTCTCCGTTTGAAGCAAAGTGGCGGCGGACATGTCTGCTTCGCTGCTGCAGCGCATCCCGAAAGCTCCTCTTGCCTGGAGCACAAAATACACAACATTAGAACAAAAACAACCGAAGTTTAACCCTTTGACGATCTTTGAAGTACCTTAGCTCTTTAACCGTTTACGAAATTAGCATGATACCGACGTATTCTGGGGCGGAGAAGAGCAATGAAGTGTTTACGTAATTAACATATTCTGACGCAGAAACAAAGTAGCTTTGTGCTGATATGCAACACTTGACGATAGCAAAGGATTTAAGCAATTAACGTAACAAATAACGTAATTCCGATTGATTCTGACCCAGAGAAGATCTGTTTTACGCTAACTGGCAAAACCGAACAGTAGCAAAGTGTTTATGTAATTAACGTAACAATAAACGTAATTCCAATAGAAAGAGCAGCTTGGACTGATATGAAACACTGTAACCTCTTAGGACCTGGCGCCCATGCATGTGGACATCACGTTTTGGGTTACATTTCCACAGCAGTTATTTCTGCTTAATTGCGGTCTTGTCATTGCATGTTTAGCTCAAATATTAGCATAGGTCCTAAGAGGTTAAAGTAGCAGTCTTTACGCAATTAACGTAATTCTGATAGATTCTACACAGAGAGGAGCAGCTTTGTGTTGATATGCGACACTGTACTGTACAGTAGCAAAGAGTTTACGTATTTCACGTAAATCTAACGGATTTTGAAGCTTCAGAATCCGACTGGAATTATGAAAATGACAAATGGTTAGAGTTATGTGTTATATGGTGTAACTGGCAACATCTTGGGTAATAAAAGGTTACTATTTAGCTTGCGCGTATTTATTTATTTATTTTTTTTGGGCTTTTACCTGTTCTCCTCCAGCCCATGAATGCCTCTTAAGCTCGTCTACTTCCTGTGTGTGTTGGCGGCGAGCCGCCTCCTTTGCCTCCCTTTCACCGTTTTCCTTTAAAGGAGAAAATTAACATTAACATTTAATCTATTCCTTCACTTATACTTGTGCACACTCATTAGTGGACGTACTTTAACGGCGTTTGTGAACCTCAAGCAGAACGTGTGGAAGATGCTGAAGCAGTCGTCCAGCTTGAACGAGTCGATGTCCTCGCAGAAGAAGTCGATCAGATCGTTGCCTTCTTTCTTTAGCTGCTGTCGACCGGCTCGCAGGGAGCACAGAGAGGAAGTGGCGCTCTGAGACAAACAAATGTAATAATTATACAGCGCTCCCTCGTTTATCGCAGGAGTTAAAATAACCAGCAATGGGCAAAATCTGTTTGTTATCTTTTATATTCTAGGTGTTTTAAGGGTGTAAAACTCCTCACTAGACACTTTAGACAAACATGAACATTTTCACCTTTTTCTCTTTTAAATTCTTAAGGTTCATAGAAAAGAATTCCATTATTATGGAATGAAAACAAAGATCTAATCACGATAGATTGATGTACATTTGACAAACTCGATATTCTGTACAGGAGACACAGAGATATATGATAGAGAAACATGCTAAAAATCCACAAAACTACGAGTTACCTCAATATAGCGAGGGAACCCTGATTAATGTTTTTAGTAGCGGTGAGAAAAGTACAAAAGAATCCACTTCTTCCAATTGTTGTAGTTTCTGATTAAGCAATAAGTGGCTCTAAATTTTCACAAATAAATTCTAATTTTCACAAAATGAAGCAAAATACAAAAACAAAAGACTACTTCTACAAGCCTAAAGGATAAAGAGCCTTGACTAAAAGGGGGGGAAACCTATAAAGGACCTGGCAACAATATTAAAAATTATGAGTTTTAAGCTACAAAGTGTCCAAATTCCATTTGGTAAATTTTTCAGTTTAACCTCAAATAGGAGGATTGAGAGGCTTCTGGATCTGGATGATTGACCTTCAGTACTGAGAAAATTGTAATTTCCTAATAAGAAATAACAAAAGCTAACAAAAGAGCATCTGCATTATAATACAAACTTTAGCAAAATAATTTATAACATTGGTGTGTTTATTCGTTTTTGAAGCAGTTTAGACACCACAACTGTTTCAAAAGTACTAGTTTTGCACCAGCACTGGACAAAATCCAAGAGGTACCCATCTCTAGGTACCAACTGAGAACCTGAGGGGTCATCCTAAAACAAGTCCTCCCCAAATTTACCACAATTAAACTATGAGATCCTCTGATCGTAGCAATGTTAGACAGGAAGTGAGTATCTTCTTTGCAACCATTAAGAAGATCCTCACTTTATTTTGTAAAGCAAACACATAACATCTACAATAGTAACCTGGTGGGGAAGCATCAGGCGATGTCGGTGCGTTACCTGCAGGAAGCTGTCCAGCTGCTGCAGAAGCTCCGTGTCTCTCTGGACATTCTCCTCTAATGAGCGCGTGCGAGAAGTTAACAACTGTAGCTCATCGTCCAGCGTTAACAAGGAAATCCTACAAGGAAACAAAAGGGTGTTATCACACTGTGTAATGATGTTTACAGGAAGGTCAGAAGAGGGCGCTGATAGGTCTTTAATGGAGAATATCCACAGATTTGGTAGATCAGAGTCAGTATGGTCAGGATAAGTCATGTCTGACCTGGAGGCTGCCTGGACGTTACGCAACTTGTGAGGAAACCCCAGCAGCTTCTCGTCTGTTTTCCGAGCTTCCTGAAGGCAACAGGAATGGTTCAATTTTTTGACTTAAAGGAAAAAGGAAGCACAATAAATAAAAAGGGGTTTGATTCAAGAAGAAGTGTTGGAGCTCACCTGAGCGACGAAGTGGAGCAGGTTCATGCCCGGTTTGTTGGCTTTGGTGTCAGCCAGAGACAGGAGAGACGACAACTTGAAGCCGAGGGCGTTTCCTGCGTAACCTCCCTGAAAGACACAACTCTACGCTCAAAACGGACAAAAAGATGTGTAATATCTAAAGATGTGTATATATATAAAGATGTGTTTTCAAGATGGCAGCATGTTCTGTTTGTGTGTTTTTATGTTTTTTACAACTTTTATTTTAAGACAAACCGTAATGACCAAAATGATTAATGTTTTACAAATTATTTCACACATTTTGTGGATTTTAGATGTTTTTGGAATCTGATGACCACGCCTCCCAGAGCTTTTTAAGGCCTGAAGCTGCTAGATCCTCATGGGAGTTCTCCAGGAACCAACAGCTCCAAGTCTGGTTTGTCTTTTGTTTGGGGGCAAACAAATCCATCTTAATGTTTGGAATATTTTTTATGTTTATATTGTCCGAGCTTTTAAATGTTTTCATTTTCCTTGTGTTTAAGTTTTTCTGCCTAGTGTTGTATTTATCATAATGTTACCTGTTTTGATTGTCCTAATGTTGATTGTCTCCATTTTCATTGTATTTTAATGTTTTAACTGTTCTAATGTTTAAATGTTTTAATTATCCCAATGTTTTAGTGTTTTTGACCTAGTATTTAAATGTTCTAATTGTCCAACTCTTAATGTTTAGATTGTGCCAGAGTTTTATTTGTCCCAATGTTTGGTTTTCATTGTTCCAGTGTTTAATTGTGCTAGTGTTTCGATGATTGTTCCTAGTGTTTTGTTTAAATTGTCCCAGTTTTTTCATTGTACCAGTGTTTTTTCCAAGTGTTTGGTTTTTTTTTTGTCCTACTGTTTAAGTGCTTTGCTTGTTCCAGTGTTTTAATTGTACTAGTGTTGCAATGTTTTTTGTCCTAGTGTTTTATTGTTTTAATTGTTCCAGAGAAAGGTTTAGTACAAACATATAAAGTGAGTTTGTGACCCTTTGTAATGATAATGTTTCTCTTAAAAACCCAACATGACCAAAAAGCCTAAATCTGCTCTCTGTGGTAGAACAGTATTATGGAAATCCCAGATTCACAAACAAATGTTTGATTTTTCAGAATTTATCATTAAAAAGGTAACTTCCTGAAAACGGACAGTCTTAAGTCAAAGCTAAGAGAATTTTTTTCTGTCTTATGTGGTCATGAGACTCGAAGGTTCAATCAAAGTTCTGCTTCTATGTGACATTTGCTGAATCCTGAGTCATCACCAGCCTTTCTACATCTGAACGCTTGTTTTCATCCATCCCTCACTTCCTGTCCAATTATTCATGAGAGCAGTTTTCTGCTTACAGCGTTGAGGATGTTTCCGGCCTGCAGCACCAAGTGGAGAACAGCATGGAGCTCCTTGCAGCTCATTAACTCTGGGAAACAAAGAAAGGAAAGATGGAGAGTTAGGATGGGAACTTGTGAAGCTAAAACGTGTCGTGGCTGGCAGACACGAGAGCTTCGTTAGCAGTTCAGACGGTGATGAAGTTCACACACGCTGCTAATAATAGTACATGTGTGAGTTTGCATGGCGTGATGACAGGAGTGAAGATGTCTCACTCTGGAAGCTCCAAAAATAATAACCTGAGGAGGTCGTTACCTTTGGTGGCAGAGCGGAGAGTGGCGATGTCGCGCTTCATGGCGTCGCAGGATCCAGGAAACTCCTCCTTCAGCAGGATGGACTCGATACGAATAGAGTAACTGCAAAGCAGGGTCATTAGTGAAGCTCACTGGGCAGTCCATCTTTTTTAGAGCTCAGGTGAGGAGGACTCACCTGGGCACCTGAATGAGCAGGTACATAAAGGCGTCCGCCAGCGGCAGCTGCGACGCGTCGCCTCTGAACGCCGTCAGCTTCTTCACCTGCAGACAGCATCAGACTCGTGAGCTCTTCACACCCGAACCGCTGGGATTCAAACATCTGTCTGAGTGCAAACTTCACCTCCTCCGTCTCCGGCAGCAGCTTCAGCAGCTCCCTCACAGGCTCCGCCCTGAAGGCCTCACTGTTGCCATGGCGAATATCGTCTATAATTGCCTGGTTGGACCTGAAGGGGAAGGTTTTAATTAGCAGAGAGAAACTCGTGCGTGTGCTACAATGATGCGTCACTCACAATAACAGACAACTGCTTTGGTTCATAGATTAGCTCCAGTAAATGCATATTTATGCAATAATTCAGAAACATCCAGTTTTATTTCAGCTTCAAATTTATTAAATATAAATATATTTATCTTATTTTACACCTTTAAAATCCTTCTGCAGCTCCTGCTGTTCATTTGTCGTTTAAAACGCTTTATTTTTTAGATCCACACTTGCTTCAGAAAATCATCATTTTGACCACCCCTCCCCCCAACCAGGAAGTCCCGCTGCCTCCAAGTAGAAATAAACAGCTATTAGTCGGTCATTCTATTAACTTGTTCTTGATAATCTTCTTTCTTTTCAAGATACGTTTTTGTGTCGTTCAAATTATTCAAGTTATAAACCGACCAATCAGACACAATAAAAGTAGGTGGAGCCTGTTGGCCCCAAAAGTTCAAAACGTTTCACAGATTTCATGCAGTTTGTTATCTAGTGGTAGAGATGTGGACTTTCAACTAACAATTAACTTGTTGACTAATCACCGATTATTTTTTCCAATTAGTCGACTAATTTGGTCATACAAAAAGTGGATGTAACGCTCACATCTGAACCAATATTAGCCTTAAACTAACTTAAAATAAGATATATTAACACAAGCATTATTGCAGAATAATGTAAGCTGAATTTGTCCGCTGAAGATGCTGAAACTGATAGCTAAAATCACTGAAGCTGATGGCCAGCTAAAATATTAGTTAAATGCCAAATTAGCCCAAAAAATAAGAAAAAAAAAACTATGTTAGCCAAACCAGCAAGCCGGCAACTGAAATATTAGCTAAATCCCAAAACAGCTTAAAAAATAAAAAAGCCTAAATTAGCCAAAATAGCGAGCATGCAGCAAAAATAATTAAATTCTAAATTAACCTAAAAAAACTGATAAAAATCCTACATTTTCCAAAACAGCTAGCATGTAGCTGAAATATTTGCTAAATCCTAAAACAGCTTAAAAAATAAAAAAGCCTAAATTAGCCAAAACAGCTAGCATGCAGCAAAAATATTAGCTAAATTATAAATTATCCTAAAAAAAACGATAAAAATCCTACATTTTCCAAAATAGTTAGCATGCAGCAAAAACAATTAAATTCTAAATTAACCTAAAAAAAACTGAAAAAAATCAAAAACTAGCCAAAACAGCTAGCATGTAGGTAAAATATTAACTCCAAAATCGTCTAAAAAAACGTAATAAATGGCAAAATAGTCCATAAAGCTAGCATAATGCCGTTATAACTTTCAACTTTACTACTCTCTGACTCCATTTAATATAAAGTAACGACGAATCAATGATTAAATTAGTCGGCGATTATTTTAATAGTCAATTAGTCGACTCATCGTGGCAGCCCTACTTCTAACATGGCGGCATCTGATTTGTAGAGAGTGGTTTCCATGGAAACACTGATTCAAATGTTGAACCAATCTCTGCATACTGATGACATTTAGTTCCAACATGGCGGCGTCTGTGGATGTCGTCACGCTCTCAGGCTCCAGTGCTCATCTACAGTCAATGGTTAAACCTTTGTTTTAAGATGACTTCCCTATTGGGGTTGGGGTCAGTGTTTGCTTCAGGTCTTCAGGTGACTGTTGAGAGAACACGGCGCTCCGAGCTCAGAGGTTGTGTGTATGTGACGCTCATGCATGAGTGACGGAGCGCCTGCTTCCTGTGGAGCTCTTGTCCTTTCAGACTCCCTCCAGCCTGCATCCCGCCGTGTGTTTGGTTAGCACACACGCCTAGCATGATGGCACAACCAGCGCATCATTCTTCATTTGTCACCGTGTTGATAAAGCTCAGACGTTCGTAGATTTCATAAGGAGGACATATTTGGAAAACTGAGAAACTCGTCATTTTGCTGGATTTTCCTTGTTTATCTGGACACAAGGTCTAACAGAGAATCTCTTCAGTTCGTCTAGTCATGCCAAGTCATCTCACAGATCCGTCCTCCGACACGTTTCTCAACACCCGCTGCGTCGGTTCGCGTTCTTACACAATTCAGGATCTTTCACCTCTGTTTCAACTGCAAACACCTGCTGATGAGGGCGTGAAGACACATCACGCTATGGAAGACGCCTGCATCACACCGCAGTGTATTTTAGACTTGGCCCGTTCATGACCTGTTCAGACCATAAAGTCATCATTCCCGTGGGTCCTGTTTGGATGCTGGAGCCTAACCAGCATCTGTGGGGGGAAGGTGAAGGCGGCGTTCACTCTGGACAGTTTGATGGTCCATCACAGACGGACAACCACTCACGCCTGAGTGGGGCTGTAACAGGTATCCAAAGAGTCGAATACCTGGTATCATATTTGCTAATTTGTAGTCTTTATATACATAGTATAGTAAAAAACACACTTACGTCAGAACAATTATTTTTAAAATTGCAGAAAATTGTTGGATTTTAAGGCTATTAACAAAAAAAAGTGTGCTACTGTCACAGGAAGTATAAATAAATGTTTTCCAAGTATTGAGTCTTTTGTAGATGAAAAATACGGAAAAAATACTGAAATAAGTTCTGAGAAAATGACTTTTCTTTAAATATAATCGACACTATTCCAAAAATCTCTGGACCGATTATGTAACATCATTTGTCTGCTAGCATGGAGGAGAACTCGAACCAGAATGTGTATTCTTAGTAGTAAATGAAACTTTCAGGATGGAAAAACGAAGGGGAACATTCTAAGGATTTGTTGTTAAATGGTCGAAAAGAACAGTGATATTTATGTTTTCTTTACTGCTAAAGTTAACCGGGAAGAAATACTTCAAGGTATAAGGTTGTTTAAAGGGATGAATACTATTGTTTTTCTTTAAATCTTAGTGTTTTTTATTTGTTATATTTAGTTTAATTCTGATCTCTTGTTCTAAATAAAATGTATAAATGACATAAATACATTTTATTTTGTTAAATAGGAAGAACAATAGTTTGATCTGTGAATCATTGATCTTACTGATCCACAGCTCTATAGCTAAGAGACAATACAGTCACTAAATGACCAGTGGAGAATGTTTTTGGACAGTGGGAGGAACCCACACATGTACTGGGAGGACTAGGGACGTCGTAACAAAACTCGTATTTGGTAGATGCAGATGTAACAAAAACATGGGCGGTAAAAGCAGTAACCTGCCCAAAAATAGGCTAAAAATACTCCAGATTCTAGTCTTTAAACGTCTGAATAAGACGTCAAGTACGATCCGATTTACAATGTATAATCAATTCAAATACAACATCGTGTATTTTGTTTTTGTACTGTTAATTGCATTGTTTATTGAGGTCGTTACCTTAAAAAGTTAAATATTACAAAGACATGTTAGCATTTATTCTAAAATATTATCCTAAAAGTTCTAAAATAAAAGGTTTTCATGTACATAGTTGGATATTTATCTACTTCCTCTTTGTTTTCACTAAGAAAAGTATTGATAAGAATATCGGATCGATAAGCAGCATCAATAATAGGAGAAATAAATCTTAACTATACCCACACTTAAGGAGAACCCAGCTGGGGTTTGAACCAGGACTTGTATTTACTGTAAGGTGAGAGTGCTAACCACTACACCACAGTGCAGCCCCACCTCCTCCTCACATGACTCGAACAGTAACATCAGAAGTTCTAAAAGTGGTCCCCTACCCAATTCAGAAAAAAAAAATGACTCCTGGGTTCTCTCCACCACATTCAAGCACGCATGTCAAGTTGCTCGATCACGTGTCGGAAATCCACCTGCTGCTTTCTTAAAAAGGCTGTCCCGACGGCTACATTGAAACCCTACAAGCTAGCAAAGTTAGCAAAAAAATAACGTATTTTCAAAGTTTCTTTTGGCAGGAAGCAGAAGAAGAGCCTTCGACTTCAAAATAAAAGCATTTAACGGACAAAAATTAAGAGTCTTTACTATAAATCTGGATTATTACAAAAAAATCACTTATTGACCTTTTTTTGGTATTTGTCAGTCGCACCTAAAAGTCAGCTAAAGTCTCTGATTTTTCAGCTTCTACTTTGATAGTTGAGGGTTAAAAGAGAATCTAGATCACATTCTAATAGATCCTACATGAAATCTAGTGAACAAATAAAGTTTAAAGCAGCTGCAGATGTTTTACAGAGAATGGAGATAAATGTTAACCTCAAAAGTTTAAGAAAATTGGAGACTAAAAAAGCAAAAAACGACAAAATCAGCCTCGCACAGACCAGCCTGAGCTTGTTTTGATGAACAAAAACAGTGATCTTTAATTCAAAGTTTACCTCTTGAACTGTTTGAGGAAAATCCCGACGTTCATGCCTCTCTTGGGGTCTAGAATGGTCACCTGTAGAGGGAGGGGTTCGTTAGTGTGACCGACCTCCATCTCCAAACACTTCAGTTCTGAACCGCCGGCCCACCTGCTCTTTGGTTTCTCTCAGCTGGCTCTTGGTCCGGCCCGGCTTGGCATCGCTCTGACGTTCGTTCTGACAGAACAGCTCCTCGATTTTCTGCACGTCGATCTGGAAGCTCTGCTGCACTTCATCCTGAGTCCAGACGTTGGCTCGTCCCTTCACCTGAAACCAATCCGGATGAGAACCGCAAAAGCTGCAGATAAAACTCATCCTGGAGACGACGTACCTGCTCTGCTGGGATCGTTTTCCAGAAGAAACTCCGGACTCGTTTCTTCTTCTTCAAGCCGATTCCAGGTCCCCCGGGTGGAGGTGGAGGAGGAGGAGGGAGGGGAGGAGCAGGTGGAGGAGGAGCAGGAACATTCCTGTTGTCATAAAATCCTGTCGGGGAGCTGGACGGCATCACCACGGCAACGGCCACCTCCTGCTGCTGGAGGGGGAAGCCCTCGCTCTGGTCGCCTTGGAAGACGCTGTCCATGACATGCATCCCTACGGCTGGAGGGGAGGAGGAGGAGCCGCTGGGGGGAGGTTCACCGGAACGATGGGCCGACGTGGCGGAGATGAAGACCGCTCATCGTGTTTACGGGGCCGGAGTCGGGTGGATCAAATACGAGGAAAAGAAGGGACTGTAAAACAAGAGAGGAAGAGGCGTCAAAAATGGAGGAGAAAAAGGAAATTAGATTGGAACAAAACCTGCAGCTTCTCATACGACAAAAGGAAATAAATTACCATCGACTTCCATGTTCAACACTTTAATATCGGAGATATTCTCGACACAAAATAACACTCTCTTCAGACTACTATGACTACACCGTAACTGCTGTAAAAATCAGCTTATATGTAGAAAATTGAAGGAAAAATCATATTTGAGTTTTTGTGATTTCTGTTCATGACAACTGGTTGAAAAACAGCTTCAATGATAAATCCGAGATAAAATTTTAGCTTGTGAAACCTGAGTTTTTTTAATTTGCATGTGGGTGGACCAATGGATTGACTCATGAAAACTCTCTCTTGTCTATGACCCCTTTAATTATCTTTTTTCAAAACAAAATCAACAGAAGAAACCTCTAACAATTTAAATTTTCATGAGTTCCTTTCAAACTTGTGGAGAATGTTCAACAAAATAAAACACTCTTTGAACTGCAAGAAATGTTTGTTGGACATTAGGGCTGCCTCCATCAGTCGACTAATCGACTATTAAGAGTCGACAACTAATTTATTAGTCGATTAGTCATAACTTTATATTATATGGAGTCAGAGTGTTGTAAAGTTGAAAGTTATAATGGTATTATGCTAGCTTTTTGGCATTTATTAAGGTTCTTTAAGGCTATTTTGGAGTTTAGCTAATATTTCAGCTCCATGGTAGCTGTTTAGGCTAACTTAGGCTCTTTTTCAGTTTTTTAGACTAATTTAGCATTTAACTAATATTTTAGCTTGCTATCAGCTTCGGCGTTTTAAGCCATCAATTTCAGCATCTTCAGCTATCGTCACTAGTATTATCGCAGGTAATGCTATACATCTAGTTTTAAGTTAGTTTAAATCTATTGAGGGTTTAGATTTGTGTTTTATATCTACTTTATGCATGGCCCAATTAGTCGACTAATCACTAAAAATAATCTATGATTAGTCAAATATTAAAACAATAGTTTGTTGTAGCACTATTGGACATTCATTTTTAAACAAACGTCTACAGTAAAAAAGGAAAAAAAAAACTCCCAGAATCCTAAATGTGACTTTTTTCCCGCTGGCCCGCACGCTCAGGATCAAGACATCAAAGACCAACATGAAAAATATCAAGTGACGTTCTCACAGGATGAAGATCCTCTTACGAGGTCGAGGTTATTTCACTTTCACGTAATACTGGAAAAGTTCAAAGTTATGACTTTAATAAGTCATTCTCACTTGACGAAGGCTGTACCTCAGCGGGTTGCAGCCTGTCTGCCAACAGTTAGTTAGAGGTTCAAATCCCAGGCTTGTGACTTTATCGTTACCATCTGTAGATTCTGGATTAGAGCGTCTGCTAAAAACGACTGAACTTTTAATTTGATCAAATTTACTGTTGTTTCTCTTCAGGTTCACTGGAGTTTATCCATCACCTGTCGGGCATGGTTGGGTATACCTGTGACCATTCTCCAAATCATCACAGGGCTACACAACTACACACTCACAATCAAACCTACACTGGGCTCAGAAATGATCGTTCAAGTGACCAATTACAATTCAAGTCTATGGAAATGACATGTAAATCCGAAACTTTCAAGAATCGGTAGGCAAGTTTTTATCTATTTATATTTTTATTTTTGACAAATACAAAATAACATAGATCATTGTATTAGAACAATCTGATGCTTGTGCTACAGAGTTAATAGCTGTGGCTAATTTGTGACACCTATCCCTAGATAAGCTTTAATTGGAAAAAGTTAAGCAGTGAAAAGGAAAATACAAAGAGTAACACACTGAAAACTGTCTAAAAACTATAGAAATTCATTAATAACCATTAAAAATACATAGAAAAAGTACTCAACCATATTTGTATTACACACTTCACAGAGCCAGATAATATATTACACTATGTGCCGTTTCTCTGATAACCAGAATTTAATTTGCTTTTTTAAATGTGGACACTTTAGTTAAAGATTTTTCATTGGTGGGGAGATTAACTCCTTTCACTGAAAAAATATTTTGTGCAAAAAACATTCGACAAAATGGGACTTTACACTCAACGCTTGCAGCCGTTCTTGTTAGCCTGGAAGTTTCTAGTATTTTGACAAATTTAAGACAGATTTCAGCCTCTACACGCTAACACGCAGCCTTTTTACGCCCATAACGACCCTGCTAGCTCTGCTGGCCCCTAGGCGGTGGCGCTCGCTACGCTGTCCACCAGGCGACTGGCTAGCGTAGCCACTTAAGCTAATGTGGACAAACCCATTTGAGGCCCACATTTTCTAACCACTTTTAAACCTTATGGGGCCCACTTGGCCCAAAAAGCCACAAATAGCGACATTTTAAATGATTAATTTCTTTAATCTTAATAGGAAAAAAATAATACTAAAACATTTCAAAAACTAGATATATAGCATTACCTGTGATAATGCTAGTGTGAACGCTGTAAGCTGAATGTGGCAGCTGAAGATACTAGTGCTGATAGCCGAAGAGGCTGAAATTTAGAGCTAAAAACGCTGAGGCTAATAGCTGAAAATGCTAAAGTTGATAGCTGAAATGGCTTAAGCTAACAGCTGAAAACGCTGAAGCTAATAGCTAGCTAAAATGTTAGCGAAATGTCAAATTATTCTAAAAAACTTAAAGAAAAAAAATCTAAATTAGCCAAACTAGCTAGCATGTGGCTGAAATATTAGCTAAATGTCAAATTAGCAGCAAAAAAAAAAATGCTAAATGTGTAATTTAGCCAAAACAGCTAGCATGTAGTAGAAATATTAGCTAAACTCCAAATTAGCTCAAAACCTTTTTTTTAAAAAAGCCTTAATTAGCCAAAACAGCTAGCCTGTTGCTAAAATATAGGTTCATCTCTAAAATAGTCTAAAAATCCTTTGCAACTGATAAAACAGTCCAAAAAGTTAGCATAAAAAGAGCTGAAAATTTTAATAGATGAATGAGCTAAAGAGGTACGGACATCCAAAAAACGTATGGAAGAAAAATAACAATATCTGATAGTGTGTGGGGAGCTGGCCCAAATGTGGAGGCGGGCCTGAGTTTGGGGACCCCTGTTCTGACATAAGAAAAGTATTTTCTACAGTCCCTGAGCAGCCCACATATTTATTCCCAATTTGTTAAAGCACAAAAACACAAAGTGCATCTTTATTTTAGTCTGGAAGTCAGTCTTGGTCTTTTGTTGTGCCATCATAAACAATAATCAATAAACCTGTCAGGCTTGAGTTCTTCCTTTATGCTACACTGATGCTGTGTGGGAGGGACCAGCTAAACAAAGACGAAGATGAAACAATTCTGCTTCGATAAATGGGGAATTCTTCTAAATATTTGACGGTTTTATTCATTTATATTATAATCGTTCAGAGAATCTGAATAAACTTCAATTGGATAATACATTATTTTTAATAATAATATAAAAAAAATGAGTCAAAGTAAATAATAAATACAGCTAAACTGAAAAATAAAAGGGTGTATTTAATTTTTTAGCAAATAAAACACTAATTTTTGTGTGTCATGTTTGCTTCACTAGAGTCTTCGTCCTCCTCTTCATCAGCCATCAGAGACATTTCCACCAACTCTGGTTAAGTCACCAGTTCAGGGAAATCTCATCAACAGGAAACCCCAAAAACTGTCCCACGCCGGATTAGAGCCGCATTCCCGCACAGATTAATTATTGAAGAAAAACAGGGGCTGACTCCCGCGTGTGAAGGTCCGGATCCATGTCGACCAACATCCACACGAGCGGCCGGTGAATTAAAGATGAAAGTGTGGGCAGGAGCGTTACATAACTCCACCGCCTGAGTTCCTCCGTCAAATTTCTGAGTGAATGCGGACGGCAGTCAGAACCGGTCCTGAAGGAGACGGAGGTTCTGACCGAGAACCGCTCGGATCCTGAGATGACTTCGAGAGGAGCTCATTTCCAGCATTAAAGCTCTCCGTTTACACAGTTTATGTTCATTTAAAACACAGAAAGTGCTCAATTCAAAATCTTCCACTATTGTGTTCAACTGAAACGGAAATCTAAAGCTTAGCTTTAAGCTCCTTAACTGTTCAGGCTGTACAATTCTTTGCATTTACAGTTAAAAATAATCTACTCTTTAAAAGTGTATTTAAACATTTAAAAACTCAAAATATACGATGACATTAACCCTTGAATACAGAAATTTTTGTCCCAGAATTGACTTTTTTTTTTTAAATATCGTGATTTCTCAACTGTTATGCAATTATTAATAGTTACTGACATTATAATCTTCAACTTTACTAGCATAAGGTACAAATCAATACTTTACTGATAACAAATATCATTTAAAAACTTTTTTACACTACAAAAGTAAAAGGTTTACACTTTTAAATCAAATCAGATCTTTATTTTTGAGCAGTTTTCATGGTCCAGACCAGCTCAAGGCGTAAACCATCAGATCTTGACGCAGAAAAAAATGGATGCAACACTTTATTCACTTAAAGAAACTCAAGTGTGACTTTTAACTTTACCAACGTATGATGTAAAAACAGCAGTTTACTAAAATGTTTTTACGCTTTAATTGTTTAGAAATGTAAAGTGATGCATATTTGTGCAAAGCTGATTCATCATCATCGTTTACATACTAGTTTAGACGCAGAAAAAAGTAGCTTTCCTCTTTTAAACAAAACTTTAACAACCTTTTAACTTTACTAATGTAATGAGTAAAAGCGGGAATTTACTAATGTAAAATTCTGTCGTACTGTTCTACACTTTACAATCAACAAGTATTACATTTTAGTGCAAAGCGGATTTATGCTGATATGCAACATTTTACATTATAGTAAAGTTGTGACATGTTTACTTCATCCTGTTGACAAAAAAATTCTGACGCAGAAAAAAGCAGCTTTGCAATCTTAGGCCACACTTTATGACTACTTAATTACTACTCTAGAGTCATTTTAAAATCTACTAGTATAAGGTGTAAAAACAGCCAATTGGTGACATAAATTTACTGACGTTAAATCTAATTTTAGCTTTACAAATTTAAGATGTAAATAAAAAAGGGAATTTACTAACGTAAAAACCTTTTTTTAAGCTTTTATATTTTAAAAACATAAAAAATTTGCATATTAGTGCAAAGGTGGTTTGCTCTGATATGAAACATTTTGCATTGAAGTGAAGTGTTTCCACCCTTATTCAACATTTTAACAACTTAGAGTTACAAACATAAAGTGCAACTTTTAACTTTACTAACATAGGATGAGAATAGCAATTTACTAATGCGAAGTTGGCAAGAAGATGAATATGTATAAAATACTGAAGAAAAAATCTTGTTTTGACTTTTAAACCTCGTTGATAGTAAATATAAAAGATTTACAGCAAGATAATTAACTAAAAACAGAGATGAGATTGGATCTCCCTCAAATCTCAGCTTTTGTTTGCATAGTTGGTGCTGTTTGTAGCTCCGCCCCCCTCTTTTTCCACCTTTCACGTTTCCATCTTCATCTACAGCAGGGGTCTCAAACTCGCGGCCCGCGGGCCATCTGCGGCCCGCAGGATGATAATTTGCGGCCCCCGTCTTCATATGAAAGATTACTGTTCGTGCGGCCCGCAAGGCTGATATGAATGACAGTTGTTATGTGCAGAGCTGAATGAACCAATCACAGTGAGGTATATGACTCTGGAGGCGGGACATCGGCGGTCTGTCCAGTGCCTCTGTCTATCATTCATTCCTTCCTCCAGTCAGCTGGGCGGAGAAGGAGCCGCGTGTCGAAGGGGCTACCAGCTCCGTCTGTGGATGTCTCTCTCAGAATGAATGGGAGACAGATATGATGTCGAGGAATACGTTTTTTGACGTGCTGACTGTTCCTAACCAGAGCTCCTCAAGCTCCGATCCTCAAACCTTTAAGCCCGCCCCGCGCGGCGATCAGCGGCACCCGGCTGTCAGACGTGATCCTGAGCTTGGCTCGCGCCTGCGCGCGTGTCTGTGACTTTTAAGGTTCACACACCGGCTGTGTCGGCGCCCATTCCAGTCCATGTAAACGCGAATAGAAGTCCGATATTCTGCTACGCGCGTTTGCATAGAATCCCCCCCCCCTCCGAATGCGTGCTGATGCAACCGCCGCGTGCACGAG
>NC_050529.1:2355468-2458124 GCF_002922805.2 Oryzias melastigma
ATCCGTCCAAACGTCCACATTCCTGCAGCTCCGACCCCAATACGGCTGAACGCTCCACACGAGGGACGCTCCTCTTCCTCCTGCCACAGTTTTCCTGACAGCTATGCCACTTCAAAGGTCACAGGAATGGAACTGTAACCAGGTTTCCTCAGTCCAAAATAACAGATTTATAACTATTTCTGATTTGCAAAGACAAGCAGGTGGAGCAACAGATGTTGTGAAACATGAAAAGAAATGAAAAATGAAATAACGTTCATCCTAAAGACAGGGTCTGCTGATCAGCTGTGCTGCAAAGATGAAGAAGGTCAAGTTTCTTTCTTCTGTCTTGGAAATAAAGCCTTTATTCCATTCACTGAGAAACTGCCTCAAGCTAGAATAAAAACTTTTGGATGAAGGTCTCTTTACATCTTATTAAGAGTGATTGTTTTCAACAGAAATTAAAAAAAATATATTATAAATGCATGACGTTCCAGAATTAGCTCAATTTTAAATTTTAATGTTGGTCAAAACTTGGAGAACAATGTCCAACAACCAAAGTCTAAAGACCAACATCCAAAATCCAAAGACCAATATCCAAAGATTAATATCCAATTTCCAGAGACCAATGATCAACATTCAAAGACAAATGTCCAATGACTAATGTCCAAAGATCATTCCCAAATATTCATTGACCAATGCTCAAAGACCAACAACCAATTTCCAAAAATCAACGTCCAAAAACCAATGACCCACATCCAACATCCAAGGATCGATGACCAACGCTATAGACCAACAACAAACATACAAAGAACAATGTCTTAAGACAAACATCTAATATCCATAGACCAAAGTCCAAAGACAAATGTCCAAAGCAACACATTCTCATACCCAAGTCGTCACATATTGACGTTTGGCTAAGGCCTCTTCTGCGTCATTTTGGGTGTCTGCAACTCATCGTTTTTTTGACAAACTGGCTGTTCGTAAAATCAAGGGTCTGCGACCCTCAGGATGCTGTTGCGGATGCGCACTAGTCCTCTGGACACATCCAGTACTGGTACCCTAACCTTAACCTGGTGCCGGTTCACATTCGGTAGCACGTCCGGATCCCGCCCGGTACCATGTCTGATACTGCATCTGGTCTTGTGTCAGGTTAGGGTACCATTACCGGGTTGGAGTACCGGTGCACTACCTGTTGCAGTACTGGACCAGCTCTAGTTTGTGGCCTGGTGGTTGGGGACCCGTGATTTAATGGAAACAGCCAGTACATCAAAAAACGACGAGTTGGGGGCGCACAAAATGTCAAAAAGTAAAGCGGAGGAGTCCGTAACCAACGTCCAAAGAACAAAGTCCAAGGACCAATGTCCAAAGACTAGTAACCAAATGTCATAAACAAAGAAAGAACTAACTAGAATGCTTTATTGTCTTAAAATTTCCAAAATAATGTTATTTTAATAAAAATATGCGCCATCAAAATATTAAAAAACTTTGTGTCCATCCTGAATTTGGGTTTCTGTTTGTTTTTCATGTAGAAATTCAGTTCATGGACTGAAACCTCAACTGGAAGAAACTTAAGAGTTAACTTTAGAGTCACTTTTGTGTGTTTTTAGGGCTTTTCTATTTGTGAAAAATCTATTTTAAAATCAGATTATTTACTTTAAACATCTTTTGTACCATTGATATCATCTGACAAAAAGAAATCTCAGCTAAAGATAAACAAAACCCGACAAGTTCAAAGCTGCAACGTCTCATTTAGAAGCACAATCAGATGAAAGCTAATATTTGCTTTGTGATCTATTAGTTTTAGTCTATCATCTAAATTCACTTTCTACATTTACTAGGGATGTCACAATTTAAATCTAAACTGTATGGCACACAAATCGAGGGTAAAGTGAATCATTATATTCCGACTGCATACTATGTTGAAAGTCTAAATTTAATGTTTTAATACTTTGCATCAGGCTTTTGAACCAAGTACTATAAAAACTCTCTATGCCGATGATACCCTGACGATTGTTTGAGCATCATCAAGCCACCTAAAGAAATTGGGAAAGCGATGCCTTCAGTGACGGTTCGACTTCTCATTGCCGATTTCTCCACAGCTCCAGTGAAGGAGTACAGTGAAGCACACACAGAAGCCTGTTTGTGAGACAATGCAGCGACAAATATTTACACAAAAACTTCACCTGACCTCCTCTGTGTGGCACAGCGGAGCGCACACAAACACACAGAGACGCACTAATTATTAACAGAACAAAAAAAACTCCCAGCTTTTGATGACTCATGCTGTGCTAGAGTTATTAAAAGAGATGAGTCACTACAGGTTGATATGGAGGTCTAGAGTCAGGAAAGAAAGGGAAAGCCACAACATTGTGTTGCTGTCATCTGGTGTGTCCTGAAAAGGTCACATTTGCAGCGTTTTTCTTTAACCAGGCTGCATTCGCTGAAGCAAAACTCCTCCTTTACCAACTGAATCAGTGCAGACGCTCGGCTTCATCCCTATATTTGTATGAATTCAGTCTCTTGGGATTTCTGCGGGTTTCTAACCGGCTGCTGAGCTGTCTGACGGGATTATAGCTCCCACACTTTCTCCAGCGGTGACAGATCTCCTGACGCCTCAGTCGGAGGATTACAGACCCACAGAATCACAGCTCTGCTCCAACTCCAAAACAGGGGGAAAAAATCAGAGAACTCAACGACATCGAACTAGATTCTGCTTCAAAATGATCAGAAATTTACAGCACAGCTCTTAAAAACAGTCCAATCACTGCCATGTATGATGTCCAGGTTTATCTGTCAATAGAAAGTGATCATTCCAACCATACACAAGTCAGGATCTACAATTGTCTGCTTTTGATTTGTAGTAAAAGTCATAATTAACTCTGACTGAGCTCCTTTAGAACATGTTAAACCAAGTTATAGATATTGTGAGATTTATTTATCTGAAATAAATTTTCTTTGAAATTAGGAATGTCCTTCAGATCAACCGTTGATGCATCCACATCTTCTTCCTTTTTTCTTTTTTATTAATAGGAAAAACATACAATATAACCTTGAGTTGTAAACTGAAAGATGACAAAAACAAAAACGAAAAAAAACGAAAAGCTGGCAGGTGTAGCGCTTCCCAAACCATTCCAAAATCTCAAAACCGGACATTTATTTTGAAGATCTTGTTGTTTTTGTTTTTGTTTTCAGGCCGAATCGTAAAGGATCTTTGATCCTTCAGGATTCTGTACTGTTGTGGTGAATGTTGGATTTCCTCTGAATCGACTGCTAAGAGCTGCATAAATCTGTGGTTATCTGGGTATTATTTTCCCAAAGTAAAGACGGGGTCACACACTTTCTCAGTAAAAATCCAAAGGAAAGGGGCTGTTTGTGTTAAGGAATTCAGTTGTTGTCTTGGGATTAAGTCTGGATTATTCTCATGTATTTGTGGGGAGTTCCGTCTGTGTTTTATGAACCTGTGTTGAGAGGCTATGCTAGCTGTTTCAGGTGCAGAAGTGCTACAGCCTTTGCTGTATCACTCTGTGAGAGATTAACTCACAATCCCAGCAGACAGATAAAACCCCAGTGAGAGTTGGACTTTTGTCAGTCAGGCGAAGGAGGAAAACTTCTAGTTAAAGCTTTTGTCACGGCGGGTTGACCCGTACAGGTGCCGCAGGTTTTAGGGTTGTCCGGATTCGAGAAGGGTCATAGAGAATAGCTTTAACATATTAAGGGGAGCACAGGTGTGTCTTGCAGTTTCTTTGAGGCTCATAAAGCTACGTCAAGGAACGTCATGAGGCAACATATTCTCTATTCCAACTCATCACACACTGGCGTTTGGTTAAGGAGCCCTCCGCGTATAAGAAATAGGCGTTTTGGGTGTCCCTAAATCAGTGTTTTTTGACATACTGGATGTTCATAAAAAAATAGGATCACGACCTTCAGGACAAGGTACCAGATTGGGTACCAGACACAGAGTGGTCCTCGGGATGCGTCCGGTCCCCAAATAGGTACCCTAACCCAGCACTGGACGCGGTACCAGATGTTGTACTGGAACCGTACTGGTAGGGTACTGGTGCATGCCATGTCTCACTACTGGACCGGTTCCAGTTCACAGCCCGGAGATTGAGGACACGCACTTTAATGGGAACAGACAGCACGTCAAAAAATGACGAGTTAGGGACACTCAAAACATACATTTTTGACGCGGAATGGTCCTTAACCAAATGTCAATATGTGACGAGTTGGGAGTGAGAATGTTTTGCATGAGGATGGAATGTACCTTTGTCAGTAGCCAGTACTCTCATCTTACTAATGACGAGAACATGGGTGCCCAAAGTGGGGCCCGCGGGCCAAATTTGTTCTTTTAGTTCACCAAGTCATGGCTGCAGAGGGCACGGAGTGTTCAGTTAAAACTCGTCTCCCGTATGATGTCTTTAAGTGTAGCTTGAAGACATCATACGACAGCAGCACGTATATATTTTAAGACTGTGCAATTTACATTACAAATACTTCGCAATACATTTGCGTGTGGTACGCAAGTGCCCGCAGGACGTCAGTAGGATGTCCATACAACTTAAGTTCTGATTGTTTAATTTCCTCATTTCTTGCAGTCAGGCTGCACACGAGAAGCACATGAACAGCGCTAATAGGCCCCTTGCACAATGTGCAGGATTTGAGGGGTTGAAAAATAAAAAACCTGTACGACACACCTGCGTCTCACCTACTTCGCCCTTACTTATCCTTACGTCTTGTTTAAGCGTTCACTATGACCTGTCACCTGCAGCATACCCGTTGAAAAAAAAAAAAAGTGCCAAAGAATGTCCTCTCTACAGGTTCACCGAGCGGTCTATAACCTTGATATTTCATGTGGGAAGACCATTTTTTGCATAAAGGCAATGCAGCATAAAACTCAGAGGGGAGGTAGATCTCTGCTCTTTGCAGATGATGCCCTCCTGTTTCCAACACTAAGATTTCCAAAAGGTAAGGATTGAAGCTAAATGAATCTGATCAAAGATGTCCACTTCATGCTAGGAAGGAATTCCTGCCTTGAGTGGTGAAGTTTAAGAGCCATGAAGGAGTTCTGCTTTGGTTCTCAGTGGTTAAATACATGTTTTATGGAAAAAGCAGTTAATGATTCTGTTTCTCGTATTGCTCCATTGAACTTCCTAAAAAATCCTCCAAGCGTGACCTGCATCATACTGGTCCATTTTAACGAAAATCCGCTTTTGCTTTTTCATTTGAAAGTCCCAGACTGTTCAGTTGCTTCACTTTCACTTCACCAGCTGATGTAGTTTGAGACTTAACATTTCAAAGATGCTTAAACTTGGATGCAAAAGCAGTCCAGTCCTGTGATGGTAAAGAGAGATCTAAATCTGAACATTCAACAAAGCTTTTCCTGTTCAAATGACATGAAGATCCAGATTTTTAAGATGAAATATGGATCCAAACAGTTTCTAAAAAGATTAGAATTTTATTTTCTTTTAGAAATTAAACTATAAAAAATGTCAAAAATACAGGAGTGACCAATGAAAAACTGCCTCAAAAGTCACGTCAGGAATGTTTTTTGCAGCATTTAGTAATTAAATCATGCATTTTATAAAAAGAAAAGGCAATTATGCAACAAGATGACCAATATTTAAGAAATACTTCGGGGTTGGGGAGGAATCTTTCAGAAAACCACATGAGAAACAGCAAAAGAATGGAACCAAACAAATGCCTACAGAGAACCTCTGAAGACCAATAAAGGATCCTCAAACCAGAACCATAAGGACAAAAACGATCATTTTCCAAGAAACCAACAAACTCCGAAACGTAGCGGAGCGAGTCTGACGGTCGCCATGGAAACCCCAGTCAAAATCCCCTGAAGATGAGACGTTTCTGCCTCATTTACAAGACAAACGGCAGCAAGCACAGATGCTCGTGAAAATAAGAGGAGCAACCCCCCCGAAAGAAAAAAAATACTTTACCAACATCAGCAGTTTCACTTTTATTCTGAAAAAAATGTTTTAAAAGTTAGAAGATCCTCTTTTCCTAAAGTTTACTGCTGAGTTTTACAGCCGAGGGGCAAAGCAAACGGCTGGGTGAGCATCCCTGGTCTTTGAGGTTACCATGGTGACTTAAACGACTTCCTACCTATAAAATATTACCCAGCAGAGCTTGAGGCAGGTCAGGAGGTCACGCAGGAAGTTCGACTTCACCAACAGGCGGCGAGTTTCTCCACAAAACTAATAATTTCATTCTCGGTCACAAAAATAAACTTTTTTATTTTTTGGTCCAGGTTATTGGATCAGTTCCTCTGGTGATCTGATGGGACAATCCAGGTAGGTTCACAGATTTTCCATGAGACCGGCCTCAATTCCAAAAGGGCAAAACTTAGTCTGAACACGTGCAAACGCGTGCCAACAACAACAACAACAACCACCTGGTCTGTTAGAGGAGACACTACAGACCAAAGGTTGCACGCCAAAGTCGTCCGCTCACTGAGAACTGTTCCTGAGAACTGGTCCGGGTCTACGTGAAGACGTTTCAAGAAAACCTCGGCACTTTCAAACCTAGAACTGTTTTCTGTTGACAGACCAAACATGGAAGCTGTGCCTAAAGGCCAGACTGTCCAGTCTCAATCTGAAGCAAAAAGAATTTACAAGCAAACCACAACAACTGAGGGCAGCTCCAAATGGAGACATGAAGACTTTTCTGACCTCAAAGGAGCAGAAACTCACTTTAAAACCCACATTTCACACAGTTTAGCACCTTTTCTGCTTAGTTTTGTGTAGAGAATTATACATCTGCTATTTTAAAATCCAATTATGCTCTAAATTACATTTTAATGACCTGAAAACCAAATATATGTAGCCAAAAAAGTAGAAAGCAAACATGACTATCATGAGAAAAGGCATCCTCCAAAACGAATAAGCAAACCACAACAACAAAGAACTAAAATTAAGGAAAGAA
This sequence comes from Oryzias melastigma, assembly GCF_002922805.2. Lineage (NCBI taxonomy): Eukaryota > Metazoa > Chordata > Actinopteri > Beloniformes > Adrianichthyidae > Oryzias > Oryzias melastigma. Next base: position 2,362,384 of record NC_050529.1, read on the forward strand.
AGTGGAAACACCTGTTTGATTAATGGAAACATATACAGAAAAGACTGGCTGGTGTTAAAAAAGATTATATAATATAATTTATGGACAGAAAACTACACGAAAGCAGCTCAAATGTTTAAAAATAAAATTCTGAGAAAGTCTCACTGAATTTATCACTAGATCCTGATCAGCAGTTTGCTTCAAAACAGCTTTGGTAAAACGCAGCAAAATCATTTAAGATATTTTTTAAAATAAATTCTGTTTATATTTTACAATATTATAGTACATTAAATCAATAATGTTACTTAAAATGAGGCGCTCTATTAAAAAATAACATAATTTCTGGGTATTTTTACAAAGTAAACATCTAATTTGAAGGGAAACTCACCGGAGCTTCAGTGACACGGGTCCACGCGGGTTAAATAAAAAAAAACTAATCACAAACTCCCGTGAAAACCGGTTTTTATCAAGATCTCCGTTCAGTCCAGGAGCATCTACAGCGGCGCGCGCCAGCAGCTCGGTTCTTCTGACGCCAGAGGAGCGGGGAGCGCGTGCGAGTGTCGAGCTCGAGGAGGAGGAGGAGGGTTTTCCCAGCCGGTTTGCACATGCGCAGTCTTTCAGGTGGAAGAAGCTGAGCGGCGTTCACGCCCAGCCGTGAGTGTGCGTGTGCGGCTCAGATAAGAGCAGAACGGTCACGGGGGGGGGTCACGGTCACTAATGGAGGAACTCATTAAAGACTGCACAGGAGTTCAGGACGGATACCTGGACAGCATATTGTGAAATAAATTGAAATGTAAATACAATTTTAATGTAATGTGACACTATGGAGCTCGGGTCCTCTAGACTAGAGGCCTGGGATCTTGAAGACCTGCAGTATCTTAGCTCCTAGCACTGGTTATTCTTGATTTCCATCTTTCTCCAGTTCCTCTCTGAGTCCCTGTATATCTCTGGTTTCTCATGGTTCTTCTTCCTGATGTTACCATCAGTTGGTATTTCTCTATCTTCCTCAAAAAAAGATGACAAATTGCACTTCCTGTGAATGACTTAAAGCAGGGGTGTCCAAAGTTGGTCCTCGAGGGCCGGTGTCCTTCATGTTTTCCAACCAACCTGCTATTGAAGCTCCTTATTGGCCAAACACACCTGATCACGTAATCAGCAGCACATAAGGCAGGATTCTGGAAAACCAGCAGGAGGCCGGACCTCGAGGACTGACTTTGGACACCCTGTCCTGAAGCATAGACTCAGTGATGAATCATACCATCCATCTCCATCCATCCATCCATCCAAAACTAGAGGGGAGGAGTCACTCATCCCTGTTTTCAGACACAATCGATGTATTCAGCTCAGCGATAAGTTACACTTTACACTGTATATAACAGATCTGTAGAACACTTTTGCTTGAAGACAGAAACTAACATTTTCCAGTCTTTCAATTGCTGAGGTTCCCTCTGTAATCCAGTTTGGATTCAGTAAGGAAACAGTAGAGGCTTTGAATCTCTTAGGTTTGCATTCTCATCCACTGTGACAATTCATGTGTGAGATCTGAAACAGTGTCTTCATACATAACAGAGTGGAGGCTTGTACCTCTAGCTCATCTCAGTTAATGTGTTAATCTGTGACTTTAGTGTTAGAGATAACTTCAGCGTGGAGATTATACCATCCCTAACATATTAACAGGTTATGTTTAGGCCCTTTAAAAGAGGAGCTCTACGTCCCTGTCTCTCCAATGGACTCATAGCCACCTCAGAAACATGTAGCGATGACTGACCTTCCAACAGAAGTGGTCCAAGTCTGAGATCCACTGAAAAGAGGGCTTCAAGAAGTAGTCAAAGACTATTCTTCTAATGTTGGTCCCAAATTGTCATGAAGTTGAGTCCTGCCATCTGGACTTGAAACTTTTCAATCAAGTATCTTCATCAGGATGAAACGATCATGACAGCCGTTTTTAGTGACTATCAAGTCAACTCCTGGTTTGCTTCAACACTTCTTCATTCGTTCTACACTCTAAGATCATTATTCATACTAAAGTAGAACTTGTGCTCCTGGTTGGGTCCAATAGGACGTAGAATCACGTAAGTCTTTAGAATTCTAACCTGAAATGAGTCAAATTCATCTTTTCAGAAAACACTCCTCAATCAACTTCAGCACAATTGGATTTATTCCGTGTGTCTCATCATTTCACAAAGCACTGATTCACGCAGAAAGTTCAATCATCTAACATCTAATTTTCATCTTAAAAACTCTTGGAAATCACCAGGAAAATCAAGGTGAACTTCAACAAGAAAAGCTGCTTTCTTGTCATTCAAGTTCCCTTTTTTGAGTGTTTTTGGTGGTCTATGCACTTTTAGGTACGCCTTTTGAGAGAAAAGTCTTTGAATCAACAAATCAACCCACCTCACCTCGATTGGCTCTAAATGTTGCTCAAACTGATCCAACAAAAACATTTGAATCTAATATTTCTGTTGTTATTCTTTAACAGTTCATACGTTTATAGGAGATAAATCCACCGTTAATCCATTTCACTTGATTCCGACAGATCTCTTACTTATGTGTGAATGAAGAGGAATAGTTCATCTTGTACACATATATGGGAGTTTTCTATCTTCCTTAAAGCCCCAAAGTTCTTGAACCGTCTTAGTCCCATTCATCGCTGGTGCCAACCTCAACCACGAAGACCAACGGTTCATGACTTTCCATCCAAATCAAAACGTTTACAATGATCTGGAGGATTGATGAACCTCCCTTAGCTGTTCTTTATTTCTTCAGAGGTCCCTATAGCAGAGTATTTATAATTTTAGACATGAAACACATCCAGAAAAAGCTCCATTCCTTCATTCTGCATCAATCTTAATTATGTTTTACCAATAAAACTATCAGTTTGACCAAAATACTCATCAAGAACATCTTAAAGGAACAGAAATTCCAAACTTTCCTTCCTATTTGTTTATTGTAGCTAGTGGAGACTTGAAATCACATGCTAACTTCCTGTCAATTTCCAACACAAAAGATCAAGACGGTCAAACCAGCAGCTGGTTTGTAGTTTCAGTCTGTTTGTGCTGCTGTCTGCATTGTTCTTTTAGGGGATTTTCGTGAGTTTAAATGTCCCTAGTTGGCTTTTGGTTTGTAAGATTGATAAAAATGAAAATGTTTCTGTTCTAACTCCTCTAAAGGAAAATGTTCACACAGGAAGTTGGATTGTTGTAACTTTTTGAGACCGTTTCACCTCAGGTAGATTTCAGTAGGAATGTTTTCTTGGAACTAAGAAGGATCTGTGAACAAAATCACAAATAAAACTAATTGTAGATTTTTAGTGTTTACTTTAAATCTAGTAAATGTTTTTAAAAAGAATGCATTAAAGATATACAAAAATGAGAGTAAATGTATAGGACAGCTCTATGTGTAGATGTCTTTCAGAACACTATTAGACCTCCAATAAAGACATCTGAGATGTCCAGACATCTACAATGGATATTAGTTATTTTCTAGACATGTTGTGCCCGCGGAACGTCCTTCTGTGACAGGAAAAAGCCCCAAAACAACAAAACTCTGGTTTTAATCTGTCAGTATTAAAACTGAAAGGATGTCCGGCTTCAGCTTTTTGTTTCCTCTGTGGACCTCAGTGTCTGAAAGTGGTGACAAATGATGTCACGTGGAAAAGCCCTGAAAGTTGAGCTCTAAGAAACAGGCAAAGTCATGATAAACACGAGCTAAACTGGGTCCGGAAATTTAAAAAAGGAAAATAAAGGAAATTTTAAACAATTCCAAACTTTGAACCGTGTATTTTCAACTGAGATTTCAACTGATTTAGTTGGATTAGGGTACATATCAAGTATATTGTAGTAACGTATACCACCTAAAAGCGTATTCAACTAGTTAAAGGACAAAACATACAAGTCGAACCAAAACATTTGTTTGGAATTTTGTCCACTGTGTAGCAAGTAAAATCCATTGGAAGTCAGAAAGCAAAACCAGAATTAAGGCACACTGGATTATAAAACAGATTTTCTATTTTAGAACATATTAAAATAATTGAATGTGCCTTATGGGTCGAGAAATACAGTGAGTCTCTTTATTAGCCCTGATTTATTTTTTTGAGTTGGATTTATCTATTGTAGGCAGAGATTTACCACAAACAGTAAAATAAACTTTTTTTTTTATTCCTGCTGACATTACACTATTAGCAACATTGAGCTGATTCTATGTAACACAAGGTGTCTTTTATTTTGAAAGGAAATCATGTGACAAAAGTTAAAAACCGTTTCATTTCCTGAATAGAATTTATTGTTTTATTTATGTCATTTTTATTTATCATAACAGGAGCTTTGACGTGAATACAAAGACTTTTTAAGGAGTTGCTGTCATTCTGCTTAAACATGGATCACTTCTAGATTTTTAACATGTTGTACAGGAATTTTTTAAAACATTTTTTTGATAAAACTTTATTTTTCTAACTCAAGAACATGTCAAATTTATTTTTTAAATGATTTAATAATTGTAATGGAATTCTCAATTGATTCTGATTGGAATAACTGAAAAAAAAATCACCACTGAAATGGATTTATTTGGCACTTTTGAAACAAAAAAACTTTACGTTTGGAGTCAAACTTTCATGCATCACCCAGAATTTTTATTTTAGAAAACCCCTCAAGTACCAGCAGAACAGAGCGTGAACATCGTTCTGTTCTGAGAAATAGTAAAATAGTGACATCAGAGGACAAATGACACCCTCCGTCATCATCTCAGCTGTTTATCATCCACACTAGAGCGATGGAGGCGGAGCCGAAACTTCAGGGAGTCCAAATATTAACGAGTCAGCAGCTTGAAAGTAAACGAGGAAACGTCATTTTAGCCTCAAAAGCCACAAAAATTCAAAAAGGAAAGTAGCAAGTTTTACAAGATTATTGCACAAAACATTCATTATCTGAGAAAAAAAAGAACATTGGGAATCACTACACTGTAAAAAATGAAACTTTGAATCCATTAGCAAAAATATTTGGTTTTAATTCAATAGAAACTAATAATTTTAGATGCAACAAATTATAGAGATTTCACTTTTTACAATGTAGAGCACAAAAACAGTCATAATTTTAGGAATACATCATCAAAACAAAGTTTTTCAAACATTTTTAAAGCTTACATTCACATTTGTTCCCAATAGTTCCCACTTATAATTATTATTGTGCTGCCAGCTTAAGAATAAAGTGCAGAAAAAAGCGAAACGTCACAACCAGCTTATGAAAAAGTAGAAACACAAAATAGATCCCTTTGTTTAATGACGATTAAACACAAAATCTTTAACGTATTGTAACTTTTCATGAATTAACATGATAATTCCAGTAGATTTTGAAGGAGAAAAGCGGCGAAAAGCCGCTTTTCTCCTTCAAAATCTACTGGAATTATCGTGTTAAAGGTTGAAAAGTTACCATAAATCAAATAACGCAAACACCGGAGCTAAGGTGTTAAAGGGTTAAAGAACGAGTGAATAAGATATATTGAAAATATATGGAAAACTTAAAATTTTCCTCCAAGTTTTGGCAAAAATTCCGTAAATTTTTTGGTGCAGAAGCAGAAAAGAAAGAGTTAATTAAGATTCAACAATCAAACCAAATACAAACAATAACGAATATTGTTAATCTAATTGTGTTCAGTCACAGGCAGCAAACTGAGGTTACTCTGAAGTACTTTCAGAAAAAACAAAAATCTGTTTAGCACCGAATGAAGGAGCACCGAGGAGGAAAAAGGCGCCGAGGAGCTCCTGCAGGTTTCATCACCAAAGATTCATTAAGATCAAAGAAAAGCTTAGTGTCTCGCTGAGGATTAGACGGATTTAGGCGCACACACCCAGACCAAAGCAAACTGAGGGGGGCGCTACACATCTGAGCCTTTAGGTTTCTGGTCCCTTTTTATCAAACTAAATTCATTATTGCATTAACTACACCCTCAAACCTGCTCTCCCCTCTAAGGCACTCGGATCAGGTCTTTGGACCGTGTCTCCATTTTGTCGAGTCAGCTTTCCTCCAGCCAGGAGGACGAGTCCAGTCTGGGGTTTTTGAGGCTTTCCGCCCGCCGCATGTTTTGCTCCAGAAAGCTGTGAGACGATATGGAATCGGCCGCCACGGCGCTGTGGAGGAGCCACAGATGGTTGTGGAGGACTTTGACCTACGGAGACATGAAGATGTAGAGTCATTTGAAGGAAACTTTGGCGTCGGACGCCATGAAACTGAGGTGGTTTTTGTTCAAATTGAGTGATAGGAATAAAAAGTGAATATTTGAAAAGGCTTTCAGCCACAGAACAGCAGTCGGGCTGAAGCTCCGTTCACTACGACCTCAGAAAAGTGCTTCCAAACGACCAACTTCAATGAAAAGTTTAAAAAAATTTGGGCTTTTCGCAAAACTCTTGGGTTCAAGTGTAGCTATGCAAGTTTCTACGACCTCTTTGTCAAATTGCGCAGCTCTTAAACGCATGTCGCAAGTTTATTTTTATTCATTTAACCTGTAATCCCATTGAGATTAATCTCCTTTGTGCTCTCTGATGTGCTCCACCCTTATGTTGATGTATGAGGTAGACAAGATCTAATATCTGGAACGAAGACCAGTGACGATTTAAAAAAAAAAAAAAATTTTAAAAAAGACAAACATCCCTAAGATAGCACAAGGGTTACACCAGGTTGAACTTTGACCAATCAGGGACTCGGATTTTGGTAGTGACAAATGGGAAAGCGATTAATTCAGAGAAGTGCTAATCGTTTGAAAATTGACCATCAATAACTGCAGTCGGAATTACATATTGGAAAAAAGCTGTAAAAGAAAAAGGAAAAAGAAGAAGAAGCCCCTCCTTGCTTGTCCAGTGTGAATACCCATGTCTGAATTCCCGCCCCGATCCCCAACTATATAGTGTGAAACTATATAGCCCTGGATTTTATAAGCAATTGGGACACCATGCTCACTACTTTTCTTTGTTTTTCTACTTATCGAATATGACGTCAAACATTTCGCAATGTTTATTTATGGCTCCACTGTGTTCTGATGATGAAAATATGGATGGTTTAAAAAAAAAAAAAAAGACATTTAAACATTTTTTTTGCAAAAATTCTTCGACTGCAATGCATTGTGGTCTATATTCACTGATCTAGTGAGCATCGATGCATGCTAGTTTTTCGCAAAGACTTCTGGGAAACTTCTAGTGCGCTCTGTTTCGGAATTGTAGATTCTGAAAGAACTAGAAAATGCAGAACGGACTAGGAATTCAGACATAGCCCATGAGTTGTACTAGCATCCCAGAATCCTTAGCACTGAAATTCCTTCACTACTCACTAAATAACGCGTTCTGCAGTTTTTAGGGTTGAAAAGTTCCAGTAAATCAAAGAACAGAAACACTGGAGCTCCACTGATGAGGTTAAGTTTTCACAGATAAAAGCTTCACTGGGCTTTTTTTTTTGGTTCCTCACCCGGTTCTCCTCCAGCAGCTTGACTTTGACGGACAGGTCGTCTCGGACCTTTTGGTACCGGTCCCTCTGAATCTGGAAGTTTTTCTGGGCGTCCTCGAATTTGGGCAGGGTGTTGGTGTCCCGCGGCTCCATGTTCAGCTCCTCCAGGTCGACTCTGTACGCATCGTACTCGATCCTGGAGGAGGGAAGAGGTTATTCTCAGGTTGACTCTGATCAAGAACCGGCCCGACGAGGGAGGTTCTGTCTGATTAGGAACCCTCATCTTTTGGTTCCTGACCCACCTGATGGCCTCGTACTGCTTGGCGTTGATCATGGTGTCCTCGATGGTTTTGTTGACCAGGGTGTTCATGTCGGCGGTGAAGGCGCCGATGGCCGCCGACAGAGTTTCGGTGCTCTTGGACAAATACTTCTGAGCCTCTGCGTTGACGCCGAACTCCACCTGATGTTCGGATCATTGAGGGTCGTGAAACGGCACGGTTCAGACACGAACACCACCGCCGCCATCGTTAAAGACTTACGTAGAGTTCTGGGGATTTGGAGCTGAGCTCGGTGAAGGCCTCCCCAAGCGACTTCTGGGTGACGCTGAACTGAGCCAGCTGATTGGCCAGCGACTGAGCCAGCTTGGTCATGTGGTCGTAGCGCTGCCGGTCGTCTTTCAGCAGCTCCAGGCGCGGCTCCAGTTCCAGGTCCACCGTTTTGGATCCGCGTCCAAGCTTCTCCGACAGAGCCTGGCGCGTGCACTGAAACGACAACACCACCCCTTACCGAGGAGCCGCCCCTTACTGATTAATGCGGCTGAGTTAGGCTCCTCCCACCTTGTATTTGGTGATGCTCCACTTGCGGACTCTCTGGAACTTCTCGCTGGCCGGGGTTTTGTTGCTGCCGAGAATGACTACAGTTCCAGTAAACTGAGGCGGTGTGGAGATGTCTGGAGGTCAGAGGTCACCAGAGGAGTTTAACGGAGGTTTTGTTTTGTTGTTTTTTTTTTTTAGCAAAAAGTGTCCAAATAAATGAAGTCAACTTAGTCGCCATTTTTTTCATGACCCGGACGCCGCCATGTTGGAACCTGCAGGTTTGACCATTTTCACCCACAGACAGCCTGTATACACCCATAAGGACAGCCGGGACCTGAAATTGTGGAGCTTAGTGCCAATATTATTTGAAATCCAAATACAAAAAATATTGGTGTTTGGCCGAAAAAAAATGTAAAATGTCAGAAACTTTTTGCTATTGTAAAATAAACTTTAAATGTTCAAGTTTTTAGGCTTCAAAACACAAAAGTTTCAATTTCAATACTTTTTTTCCCCACTTTCAACTCTTTTGTGGTTTTTGAATCTGAAAATTTCAGTTTCAAAACTTTTGGCACCACTGTGGCATGTTGGGGCGGGGCTAACACGAAGGACCAATCAAAATCAATGAAGATTTAAAACTGAAAAAATTAAGTTCTGTTTTTTTTCCATGTTTTAGATATTTTTATTCTTTTCGGCCAAACACTAATATTTTTTTCAATTTTTTAAAAATAATATTGGCCCCAATTTAGCTCCGTATAAAATAAGAGCATAGAGATCCCGCTCATATTTTCACGAAACATCTCTTCATCTGCATCTGTTTCCACCTGAACGGCACCGGTTTTACTTAAAGTTTTCTGAGAACTTCCTCCAGAACTGAAATGATGAAAAGTAATCAAACTGTTGAAACTCCGCCCACTGATGGAGCGGTACAGGTGGAGGTCAGGGCCGTTCGGTGCTGCTTTCAGCCTCCGGTGGAGAAGGGCGGATTTGTGTCATAAAAGTTAGAAGCTCTAAAGCACAAGTGGACCTAATGTTCAAACTGGCTTCACCTTCGCTCTGATCTGTTTCTACAGCGGCGTCCTCTTCACCTGAGTGGGCGGGACCGTCGCCAGCGTCCCTCTGCTCCTCCTGTGAAGACAAAGAAGCCTCAAATGTCTCAAAGAAACTCCTAAAATCCTCATTAATGGTTTCAATCATTCATTTTGTTTAATTTAATTGGGCTTTTATGATTTCAGAATTTTCCCACAGCTCCTGAACGCAGCGTGAGCTCTCATGATGAACATCAGTGGACGGGGTCACCGTGGGAACCGGAGCTCAGATCAGGGTTGCCATGGAGACACCGTGTACCTGCCGCGACTTGGCAGGAAAACAGGTCAGAGGTCGCAGGAACAGAAGAGACGGCGACCTGACATGGAAAGAGGCTTTCCGCCCGAGGAATCAGACCTGCGCCCCTCAGACCGGCCTCTGCTGTGGATCAGCGGCTGCGTGTCACACCGAAGAGACAAAGGAGCGGCCCGCTGACGCACGGCCCATCGCTCAGAGGTCAGGCCTCCCAGCAGCTCATAACGGCACAAACCGCTTCAGCTTCCATTCCTTCATTCAGACGACAAAAGCTAGTAAATAAAAACGTCTCTAGTCCTGCTTCCGCTCAAAAACCAACACCTGCAGGAGGTCAGGTGACCTGATGTTTGAGGTCCAGCAGAATAAACGGATGAATGACAACAGAAACCTTTGAGATTTTTGGTCATTCTTTTCAACCTGAAAGAGTCCAGACACAAATCAAAGCATACAACAACCCAGAGAGGTGCTCTGACTTTAACATGGACGCATTAAATAAACCTCTGTTAAAAACACGAGTCATCTCTGAACTAAACTCCGATCTGAACAGTTTTTTTAGGGCTGAAGGTTGCGGATCCAACTCCATCCTGTTCCAGGTCAAACCAGTTCTTTTAAGGGGAAATAAAGTCAATTAAATCTACGAGCATCACTGTACCCGCCCTCACTTCCACCCCTCTATCACTGCCAGTCTGGTCAGGCTGCACAAGAAGTACTGATAAAAAAAAATCATTTTTTTCATTTTCTGTTGGTTTTATCTCCATAGCAACCATTTGATGTTTTGTTCACATGGGGGAGACCAACAGGTCGATGCCATTTTTAGAGGAATTGGCAAAAGTTAATTGTTGGGTTTCCTTAGCAACGAAGGTCTTTTGTTAACCATGCCCACTTTCCTGATATGTTCACATTATGTGACATATTTTTACATTCAGCTTGAGGCAGGGAATCCTGTATTACAAGAAAATTTCGGAGAGAAAACTGGCGCTGTAAACAGCTCCGACCATGAGACTTTAGTTGCGGAACAAGGAGATCTTAGCCACAGCCAACGAGGATTTAGTCGCGGAACCACAAGACCTTAGTCGCGGAGACTTTAGCTGGGGCTCACAAGACTTGACGTGAGTCACGTGACCCACAGGAAGTAGGTCAGAGCTGTTCGCACCGCCAGCCTCTGCCAAAATTTTGGTCAAAATTTAACTAAAAAATGCAGCAAGATAAAATAGTTGTGAAACCAATCCAATTCCTGCTCTGCTGCAGGACAGAATGATCAGCGTTTTTTGGTTGATAATCATCTGCTACCTTAGAAACAGCCTCCTCCTCTGACAGCTCCACATCCACATGGTTCTCCTCTGATGCCTCCATCATTTTGCTCCTCTAGATCCTCCTGTTTTATTTGTCTGTCAAAAGAAGAAATCAGTGAATTCTCACACAGGTCAATAAATTACAATAGTTTAAAAAACACATTTGTACGCCTGAATATTTCTAAATAACTCTATTCTTCTCAATGAACTGGTTTTGATTTCTACAGAGGAAATTTGGGGCTTTTCAATGATACCAAATGATTGAAAAAATAAATAAATAAATATTAAGTGAAAAAAATGATCAAAAAAGCAAAAAATATATAAATATATATCAAAAACTTAGAACAACTACAATAAAAACATGACCAATTTTAAACAAAAGATCCCCTCTTTTTTTCTTGACATTGAGAGGCTTCCATAGAATATACAGTAAAAATATTGGATAGAAAAAGGCAGTTTGGACCAAGTTAAAGAAGTGGTAAATGTCGCCCTCTGGTGGTTTTCTATGTTATAACACTATTAATCAACAGGTCCAGAACAAACGGATCCTCCAAACAGGTTCTGCTCATACTAGAGGAAGGAGGAAGGAGACGAGGGGTCCAAGGATGGTTCCAGGGGTCACAATGACTGCCTAATCTCCTCACCTGCAGAGCCAGGAAACCAGGAAACAACCTGCAAAGGTCAAAGTGCACACACCTGACCTGAACGGAACATGAGGAACCCAAACAAACCGGAACCCTGACAGAAAATGTCACATTAAAGACTGTATTCAAATACAGGAAAGCTTCCTCTTTCAGAACAAAACTCTCTATGAGAACTTCTGTGTAGGTCAAGTTCCGTACTGAAGCCCAAACCTTGAACGTCAGGAAAGTTCTGGTGGAAATAAAACCACCAGAACAAGGTGTTAAAGAAAAAAAAATCAATTTCTACATTGATTATTGTTTTGTCGTACAAAAAATGAATTTGAATTATTTCTGCAAATATTAGTTTTAAATTAAACTTTTTTTTACTCTAAATTAATTTTTAGTCCACTTTAAAACATTATTACAAAATAAGTGCCTCTTTAAAACAAAATAAAATCACCTAAACAACTTTTCAAACTAAAAGATTTCAAACAAATATTAAAGCATAAATAAAAGCACGTTAATAAACTCAATCAGGTGAAGAAATGACTAACTTTTAGAACATTAAAGTGTCATTTACACGTACAGAAGCTGGACAGGACGGGTGTGTCGGTTTGAAATCGGGTCTGTAACCTCTTTCTGGAACAAGTCACGTGACAAACCGCTTTTCCACGACGCAAAGTCATTTGTTACCCGAAAAGAGTGAAATAAAAACGACTTAGAATGGGGATGTGAGGAAATAAAGACACGAACCGGAGCGGCGGCTCTGACGCTTCCGTTTTCCGGGGCCCGCGTGCCGCTCCCCGAACCTCCGTCCCGGTCGGTCTGCAGCCTCGCGCCGTCACACTCTGCTGCTCCGAGGCTGCAAAGCGAATCCTGGAGATTTAGTTTGAAGGGAAGTTTAAATGGAGCAAAGTTACAAACAATCAAACACACCCGGAAGAGGATTCCAGACTTCTTCTTGCTGAATGTGCTCGATCTGTTCACCTTTGCTCACCGGAGGGGCGGGAACGTTCCCGGTAAAGATCCATAAAAAGTTATTTTCCCCGCTGTTTTGTTCCCAGAAGCTCTTGTGTTCTAAATCAGATTAACACAAACTTTGTGCAATTTAATAGTTTGCATTCAGTGTTTAATAAAATCATACATTTCCCCAAAATATCCAGAAAAAGTGTCAAAAAGAGGTAGTTACACCCATGAGTTATATAGCTAGAGTTGCTATCTTGATGTGTATGCAAAGTTGGACGCCATATTGAAAAGCGCCAGAACGTCTGCTCACTGCTGTGTACAAACAGAGGTGGAAAAACAAAGATGTCACTTTTTACTAGTAAATTATTGCTGTTAATAAAGAAGAATTTATAGGAAGAAATGAGTGAATTTACTCTCAGAAGAGAGAATGTTTCGGCTAATCTTGTTGTCTCTATAAAGTCAGTGGTAACAATAGAATCCTATTTTTGTAATGATCAGTTTTTTCTTTTCAAAATCAGACCAAAATTATACAGTTTGTAATAATTTTACTGTATCTAGTAAGCTGTGTCTCATTCTTTACTGCCCTTTCCAATATGGCGTCACTCTTTACGTACATGGTGACAGGTTAGCGTAGCATCTCTAGCCTCTATAACTAATTAGTTACACTATTGATTGGATCTGAGAACTGGACTGAGTGACTCCTCCCCAAACAGGAAGTAACCGCTGGGTCCAAGAAGTCAAAATCCAATTTATTGATTTAGTTTCTTTATTTATTCAAGTGAAATCCATTGAGATCATGATTTCATTTTCAAGGGAGACCTGGCTAAGAGTCTTTTATAGAGGATATAATTTTATAAAGAATTCTGAACGTCTGTATCAAGGTGAGGTTCAACTCTTTTTGCTGCTACTTTGGCACAGAGGAACATACTGTAAGTGTTTATGACACATAGATTGTCAGGAAACAGTGTGTATCCCATCAGAGTTGTTTTTATGACCATGCATTCATCCAACCACATTTCAACGAGTTGCTTTGCACCACTGCTCTACGTTTGTCCGCTGATGACCGGCTACGGTGGCTGTTTTGGTCCAGTTGTTCGGCTCTTCAGACTAAAGTATTTCAGAGTGAAGTTCAGTCCAATTGGAAACGAACAGAAATCTCATCAAAAGACGGGTCCAAGAGCAGTTCCTGGTCCCGGACCAGGATCCACTTGAATATATTCAGACTGGAAATTTGTTCCGCGCTATCGAGGGAGACAAATTCTGGTTGACTTTGTCTGAATACACCCTAAATACACTGAAGATATTTCCTGTTCTTCTCTCAGACACATGGAAGAGCAGCAGCTTTCCTGTCAAACAACGTGTGACTTCCTGTTAGAGCGGACGACGTCAGTCTGAAGTCGAGGTCTGGCGCCGCAGTGAGTGTGCGAGGCGTTTCAAAACTGCAGTCATTCGATGCAGGCAGGTAACACCCCCCACCCCCCACTCCTTTCCTGTCTTTGCACCTCAGATAACAGAGAGGATGACTCCACAAGAGACTGTCAGTGTCAAACCGTCTTGTTTTTGTAACAAAACCCTCAAGAAAAAATACACAGAACAACAGGTAACTTCTGACATTAATGTCAATTTTACAGTCATATACAAATAAAGCAGAAAAGGATTTTAAAAACTATTAAAGCACAAGATTTTTAATCCAGTTTGCTTGATCAGGTCATCTTTTCATACATGTAGCTAAAGGCCTCTTTGCTGTGCGATCTTCTGCATTCTGACGTCTTCACACGTCCGGCCGGTCTACACCTCTGTAAACAAACAAACACCAGCAGTTAAAAACATTTTTGCTTCATTGATGACTTCTAGTCACAGGTAAGTCTTAATCTCTTATGGTATGTTTTTCTTTGCTTTAAGAAAGTCGTAGGCGTAGATGGTTTTTATTTTTTGACTGTCTTTGTTTTTGAACCCAGAAAAAGTACCGCCACCACAGCATTAGCCTCCAGCTGTGACATCACTTTGAGGAATGGGTTTAACACCTTCATCGCCCACTTTCCACTTCAGTCAGCATGAGGCGGTAAAGCAGCCCGAGCACATCTGAGGAGGAGTTATTATTAGGTGGTTGACTGTCTGGTCTCTGTTTGAGACAGAAACCTGAAGGAGTTACTGTCCGTCTCTCTAAAATCGCCTAAACAAACGGTGAAATCATCCAGACAGATGTTAGAAGCTACTCTGTAATGCTGTTGAAGAGATGCCTGTGGTCACCTGTTGAGCAAAAGACCACGCCCCCTTTGTACACAAATCTGTCTTAATCCAAGTCCCACGGAGTCAAAACAAACCATGAAATGAAAAAGATACCATGTGTGCTGTGATTTATCACTCTTTGCAGTTTGGTAACAGTGAGATGGAGTGAAGTTCCATCCATCCATCAGTCTATCCCTCCATCCATCCATCCATCCATTATCCATTCATTTGTCTGTCTTTCTGTTCATCCATCCATCCATTCATCCATCTATTACCCCTCCATCCATCTATCCATCCATCATCATCCATCTATCCCTCCATCCATATATTCCTCCATCCATCTATCCCTCCATCCATCCATTATCCATTCATTTGTCTGTCTTTCTGTCCATCCATCCATCATTCATCCATCCATCCATCCATCAGTCTATCCCTCCATCCATCCATCCATCCATTATCCATTCATTTGTCTGTCTTTCTGTTCATCCATCCCTCCATCCATCCATCCATCCATTCATCTATCCCTCCATCCATCCATCCATCTATCATCCATCCATCAATCCATCAATTTGTCTGTTCATCCATCCATCCACCATCCATCCATCAATCCATCAATTTGTCTGTTCATCCATCCATCCATCCGCCCATCCATCCATCCATCCATCCATCCATCCATCCATCCATCCATCCATCCATCCATCCATCCATCCATCCATCCATCCATCCATCTATCCCTCCATTCATCAATTTTTCTGTTCATCCATCCATCCCTTCGTCTATTCATCCATCCATTTGTCTGGTCATCCATCCATCCATTTGTCTGTTCATACATCCATCATCCATCCATCCATCCATCCATCCATCTTTCAGTTCATCCATCCATCCATCCATCCATCCATCCATCCATCCCAACAGCCTTGTTGGTGTTTTCCAGTTTCCCTCCAGCTTGTTCATTCGTTTTCTGTTGTTTTCAGATGTTGTGTGTGAACATGTATTCCTTAAGTAATTGACTGAGATCAGTAAAGTGTTGATCCCTGTGTTATGTGTAGAGACATGTTATTTTGTGGATGTGAAAAAAATGAAATCTGACTTATTTTGATTGTTAGTTCATCAATCAAGTCATGAATTGGATAAAAAAATGAATAAAACTGTTTCAGAGCTCTCACCAAGTCTCACCTCTTTCCCTCTTCCTCTGGTCCTTAAATATGAGTCCAAGTAAGATGGTGGACAGGACATATGGAGTCGCTACCACCAGATGTCGAATGAGTCCAAACCCAGACAGAAGGTTAATGTCTGAATCCTGACGTGGCACCAGGAGGCCCCCAGAGGGCGCTGTGAAAGACACAAATAGGGATAAACAGATGAACTGTTGGAGATGAGCTCACAGATGAAGACTATGAATCACACAATGTCGTTGTCAATAAATAAGATTTTTCTAATTAATATACTGTTGTGTTGCTCAAATCCATCCTCAAACTCAATTTTCTTCAGTGACAGATGTCATATTTCATGTGTTGAAGATTTCTCTTTTTAGTCAAACTGAGTCTTTTTCTCGCTCCACACATAAAATAACTGGATGTCCAATCAACATTTTAAAGCTTTACTTTGATAGTTTAAAAGTGTTGAGATAAAATTTCTGGATTGCCACTCTGGATGTTTTGGTGATGATTTATAATCACTTTGTGACTTTGAGATGGTAAATAAACTCTTATTTCTGTCCTTTGTGTTCTAAGAAAATTAACCTTTAATTATTCTTTTCCATGGAAAAGTACACAGACAAACCAGCTCCCTTAAGCAGATCAAGGTAAAAATGGTTTTACATTCAGACCTAAAATTGTAAAACTGAAACTGTGGAGGTGGATCTTTTGCTAATGTGAAAAAAACAAACACCATCCACACTAAAACCAAAATAACCAGTGCAAAGGTAAAACCAGCTTCAAGCAAGCAGGTGTTAAAATGTCTGTTAGAGCAGTGGAGAAAAAACCTTTTTTTAGCTGTTTATCATCAGACATTTTCATGGTCTGGCCAAGATTGGGCGTCCAATTTGCATTTTTTATCATCGTCCTCTGTAAATGATCTGCTACTGCAGCTTTAAGCTTTATTTGTACATTAGATTTCTTGTAGTAACTATTAAAATGTGATCTAAATGATCTACATTAAGAAAATAGTGAATGGGTTTTACACAAGCGATGGAAAGACTTGAATGAGTCAAAGGCGGTGGAGAGAATGCAAAATAAAACTTCCTTCAGAATCAAATTTAAAAATAAAACGGAAAAAAATGTAGATTGCGTTTTTTTTTCTCTGCTGACTGATACCAACTGGCACATGGACCAGTACTGGTCCACAGACCAGAGGTTAGAAGGTACTGGTGTTTTCCAGAGTTAAGTGGACTTAAGTTACTTCCATTAAAGTGACAATAATTAATGAACATAATCTAAGATGTCCATAGTTTTTAGAATGTTAACGAGAGATCCCAAAATTCAATTTTTACAAGTCAATTCTTAAGTTTTCTTGTTTAATTTCTGTACTTCAAAGATGAAGTAACGGAACAACCAGTTTCATATGAAGTTTTTCACCAAGTTAAAATCTCAGAGCCTTTCATTACCTCTGACAGTCACCCAGCTTCCTGGAGATTCTCCCACTCCAGAGACAGAACACTTGTAGAGTCCTTGATCAGATCTGGAAACATTCTGGATGGTTATGTTCATGGTTCCCGGGGAACTGGTACTGATGAAGATCCCATCTTTGTAGAAGTCGACGTTGTTGCTGCAACCTGAAATGAGATCTTTGCATCTGCAGGTCAGAGTTGCATCTTCTCCTTTGGTTACAGGGTGGACCGGTGTCTCCAGGATCAAAGAACCAGCTGAAGAACACACAGGAAATGAGATTGATCATTGAGGTTACACTTGGAGTGTCCAAAAGCGTCCATGGGGCCCCAGATTCTTTTGACTCAGTTGCTGGTTTTGGGGTGATATTCCCAAAAACGGTTCAAATCCTGGCTGGGATCCCTTTTGTGGAATTTGCATATTCTCCTAGATCAAGGATGGGCAACTCCAGGCCTCGAGGGCTGCATTCCTGCATGTTCCCCAACATTCCTTTGCTCTGGTACCTTCTAATTGGCTGAACTGGGTAATTAGCCGAGAGCAGAGCTTGGATATCTGGAAATAATGCAGATACCGTGGCCCTCGAGGCCTGGAGTTGCCTGTCTTATCCTGGAGCACGCATGGGCTTTCTCCGGGCACTCCGGTCCCTCCAACAATATGAAAACATAATTCATGAATTCATAAGGATCTAGATCAAGGATTGGCAACTCCAGGCCTTGAGGCCACATTCCTGCATGTTCTCCAACACATCTTGCACTGGTATGTTTTAATTGGCTGGATACACCTGAACCAGGTAATTAGTCATGAGTAGGGCTTGGATATTAGGAAATCATGCAGACACTGTGGCCCTCGAGGCCTGGAGTTGCCTATCCCTGTCCTACAGCATGCATGGGTTTTCTCTGGGAACTCTGGTTTCCTCCAACAATCCAAAGACATGATTCATGCATTCATAAGGATCTAGATCACGGTTTGGGTTCTCCAGGCCTCGAGGTCTGGTGAGATGACCATGACATCATCACATGGTAGCAACATCCGAATTTGAAGACACTTTTTTTTGCATATATCTCCACTTAGAGGGATAAATTTAGGGATAAGGAGAAACCGTAGGAGTAAAGAAGCAATTCGGAATCAGGCTAACTGTCACATCTGCCAATTAAACAAAGTATTTGGGTAAACAAACTAGTGTGGACCAAACAGCACAGTGTGAAAGCTACCTCTACAGAGACTGAGTGTAGACAAACTCCCATAATGTTATCAAATAATCCTGAATTACCAACCCGTCACAGTGATGTTTACTTCACTGCTGTTTGTTCCCACATCGGTTTCACACCAGTATTTTCCGCTGTCTGTGGCAGGGAAGGCATCGCAGATGGAGCATGGCGATGAACATGGGTGAAGCTGCAAGACAACATCATTTAATCAAAGTCAGGCCATAAAAGAAGATTTCAGGTGAACATATAAAAAAGCACCTCTCCATCCTGGGTCATTTTCATCACTCTCAGTTGAGCTGCTTCCAGGGACTCCTCCTGGTCTTCACAGCTCACAGAAAAACTCTCATATTTAAAGAACTGCAGCCTATTGGGTTCAATTCTAACCAGGACTACAAGAAACCATCAAAAGGGGAATAGTGTTAGTGAAAAACAGGTTTTCTCATTTTAGTCTCTCTGGTAAATCTTACCTGCAGCTTGAGCTGAATCCCAAATTAAAAATGCTGAAATAATAATAAAAAAATGTAGTAATGACCACAACTGAGTTATTCAATTACTGTCAATAATAATAAGAACAAAAAAACAGTTTTAATTTTAAAGTACTGTAGCATTTAAAGTTTACTGACTTTATTTTTGATGTAAAGAGTTTTATAAAAATGAACCCCAATCCAATTCGTGATACAAAAGCACATGAAAAATGACAGACATTTACTTACAGAGGAAACAAAGAGCCGTTACTCTCATGGTGTCCTGCTGCCGACAGATGCACCTGAACTGAAACAAATTACCAACAAAAACAAGTGAGACCACATCACACTGATGGGTGGGTGGGTGGAAGAAAACCACAAAGGAGGTGTGCAGAAAGTATTAGAAAGAAGACATTCACTTAAAAGCAAATTCAGTCAAAAATCAATAAAAGAAGTGAATAAAAGTGTGTATTTGTGTGTGTTTGGGTTAAATTGGATGAGATAAGAACTATTAGTTAATTCCCTTAACAATGCATGTGTGTATTTAATTTAAAAGCTTTCGTTTTGTTTTTATTCTGGCAACATCTAGTGGTAATGTAAGGAATTACAAGGAAAAAGTTATTTGTAAAAATGAAGCTACACTCACGGGCCACTTTATTAAGTATACCTTGCTGTACTAGGATTAACCCCCTTTTACAATCAAAACTGTATTAAACCTTTATGGGATTGAATCAGAAGACTTCTGTTGCGCCACTCTGCTGGTGAATTTGTCCAAGCAATGATATTCAGAAAAGCCTACTTCTCCCTCAAGTGTATTTTTGTACAAAAATGTAACAAGTCGCAGTTTAAAGGGATCTACAGTGAAGATTTCTATATTTTGAGCAAAAAGAAAAAAAGCCAAAATACTCTATTTACATAACCTGCAAAAGAATGTTTTACTGGCCTCATAAGAAACTGAGGACAAATTAGCAGAGGATGGTTTTGATTCATGGGGATTGAACCCATGAATTTTGGTTTACAAGACCAACGCCTTACCACTTGGCCACCATGCCACACAGGAAGAGCATACTTTTCAAAAAACCCCAACTCTATTTACATAACTTGCAAGATAATGTTTTACTGTCCTCATAAAAAACTGCAGACAAATTAGCAGAGGATGGTTTCGATCCATCGACCTCTGGGTTATGGGCCCAGCACGCTTCCGCTGCGCCACTCTGCTGGTGAATGTGTACAAGAAATGATACTCAGAAAGGCTTGAGTGTGATACACTTGATGTCATTGATTGTCTTGGTGTATGCCTACTTCTAATTCAATTGTTGTTTTGTGCAAAACGGTTTACAACAAACAGTCAAAATGGGATCTTTCCCAAAGACTTCTCAATTTTGATTGAAGTGTATTTTTCCTTTCCTTGAGTAACGCAACACTTGGCCAATACTTTGTATACTTCCGGTAGCAGGCACGGATGGGGATTGAACCCATGATTTTTGGTTTACAAGACCAACGCCTTACCACTTGGCCACCATGCCACATAGGAAAAGCATAGTTTTCAAAAAACCCCAACTCTATTTACATAACTTGCAAGATAATGTTTTACTGTCCTCATAAAAAACTGTAGACAAATTAGCAGAGGATGGTTTCAATCCATCGACCTCTGGGTTATAGGCCCAGCACGCTTCCGCTGCGCCACTCTGCTGGTGAATGTGTAGAAGAAATGATACTCAGAAAGGCTTGAGTGTGATACACTTGATGTCATTGATTTTCTTGGTGTATGCCTACTTCTAATTCAATTGTTGTTTTGTGCAAAACGGTTAACAAACAGTCAAAATGGGATCTTTTCCAAAGACTTCTCAATTTCGATTGAAGTGTATTTTTCCTTTCCTTGAGTAACGCAAAACACTTGGCCAATACTTTGTATACTTCCGCTAGCAGGCACGGATGGGGATTGAACCCATGATTTTTGGTTTACAAGACCAACGCCTTACCACTTGGCCACCATGCCACATAGGAAAAGCATACTTTTCAAAAAACCCCAACTCTATTTACATAACTTGCAAGATAATGTTTTACTGTCCTCATAAAAAACTGCAGACAAATTAGCAGAGGATGGTTTCGATCCATCGACCTCTGGGTTATGGGCCCAGCACGCTCCCGCTGCGCCACTCTGCTGGTCATAGTTCACTTGCAGTGATATTAAGAACCCCTTGGATATCTACTAGAAATAATGGGATAAGAACTGGTCCAAAAGTACATGTTTTTACCAGGAAGCGGGTGATAGCAAAAAAAAAAGACTAAAAAAGCGGTCACCGCGGTCGTGACCGCTTCATCCCCTTCGGGGTCGCGGGGGTGCCGGAGCCTTTCCCAGCCACTGATGGGTGAAGGCGGGGTACACCCTGGACAGGTTGTTAGTCCATCACAGGGCATCAATCACACACCCATTCATTCTCACCTAGGGGCAATTCAGAGTCTCCAATTCACCTATGAAGCATGTTTTTGGACGGTGGGAGGAGGCTGGAGTCCCCGGTGAGAGCCCACGCATGCACGGGGAGAACATGCAAACTCCACACAGAGAGGTCCCAAATCTCCCAGCCGGGATTTGAGCCGGGGCCTTCTCGCTGTGAGGCAAGAACGCTAACCACTGCGCCACCGTGCAGCCCCAAAATTCTAAAAATGATTTTCTGGAGCCTAAATGCATTCTTTGGGTTGTTTTGTAAAATACCTTTTTCTTCAATGAAAAACTTTAGTTCTCTTTTTATTTTTACAGTTTTTATGGAGACGCTGTTTAATTACGTTTTTTTCAAGTGCAAATTAGGCTTGAATAACAATTATAACATGAGAGAGTGAAGAGCTGAGGGTAGTTATGATGAGTCATTCCTCTTTATGACCACTAGATGGAGCCCTTTCCTCTTCTGAAGTGTTTTTACTGAACTCTTAGGGCGTTAAGTACTATGGGTGTAATATCAGTTTGACTGTATGATGGATGGATATCATCTCTGTGTCAGTGTTGAAGCTTTGTTGTCATAGCAACAGTCTAAGTTTCATCAAATGATGTAGACTTTAGTTTGTTAATTAACACAGACTCATTTGGTTTTTTTTTCTCCATCCAGTTTCTCTATCAGAGCAATAATCCACTAGAACTGTACATCTCAGCTAGAGCCAGATCCAGATGTTTCCACTGCAGAGACGACCAAGAAAACAGGAGATTTAGCAGCAATTTCTTTGTTTCTTTTTATGTCAACAAAACAAAAACAACAAAAAAGTACAAGTTTTTAATTGAAAGGGAACAGAAAGAAGAAAACTTTTTTGAAAGATTTAAGTCACAAACAGGACCTTATTCTAATGGCATTTAAACATCTTCTCCTAATTCAACCCCATATAAATGAAGAAATATTCAGAAATTCAATTTTATTCATAATTTTCATTTATTCTTGTCTTCCAACATGAGAAAAAAGCCACAGGATCATTTTTTTAAAATCCTTTTCATAGGAGACGGTATATAAATCCACCTTGGTGTCTGAAGCAGGATTTGGGTTGGTCAGTTTTCATCTCAGCTGCGTGTTTCCATGGTAACCACAGCATCAGGGTCACAGTTTACAGGGCAGACGTCTGTGACACCGTGAGTGTGTGTGATTGCACCGTTTGGTGTATTTGTGCGTTCTAAAAGTGTTTTTTTCACAGGATTACTGCTGACATGGGGAAGAGCAGCAGCCAAAGCCTTTTTTTTCATTTAATCTCTCTAACGCACACACAGAATGAAAGGGCTCTGCTAAAAAGGTATTTCCAGGCTCTTCCCTAATCTCCATATTTCCCATGATGCACATGGGCGTGCGTTTTTAATCCTTCAAACCAACAGGAGAGGAGGAGACACAGACAGACAGTTTGTGTTTGTAGAGAAAGAATAAAGAACGACTTCTCACTCCTGATGGATTATTTCCTTCTTCTGGATTGATGGACGTTTCTTCCCGTTTTCACTTTTTTGTTGTTTTGTAAATAAGCGTTTTGGTCACTTTAACCCTTTGACCTTACAGAAGAAGTCATCATCTATGATGCGTTCTGGAGCAGATTAGGATTACAGACCCTGAATGTAGATTGTTTCTATGAATAAGTACATTGATTTATTTTTTATAAGATACAAATAAGTTTTGTAAAATTCCATTTACAAAAAGAATTTAAAAAGAATTAACGCAGAAACAAAAGTAATTGTAACCTTTAGTCTAGACTAGAAACTGGTTTGTCCTTTTTTTTCATTAATTTAAAAAAGTTTATTGAAAATAGAGAACCATGATGTCTTGCATCAACTGTTTCCATCTCCCACAAGACAACAGCGCCTCTACTGGACAGGTAAAGAACTGCATTTGAAAAGTAAAATATAAATATTTCGGTTTATATTTGGAAATTTGAACCATATAATTTTCTGTTTTGGCTCTTTGGATGAATCTCTCTATAGTAGCTCTCAGATTTTCTTTTTTTCTCCGGTGTTTGTTTCTAGATTTCAAAAGGATTAGCGTCTAATCTCTAAAGCTTCTTGTTTTGTCCCAGAAAGAAATCATTGAGAAAGATGAGCGAGTGAAGTCAAACTTGGTGGTGCAAGCGAGGGCATGAGGCAATGTTGTGTTATCAGAACGTCCTCTTTCGTCATTGGAGCCTCAGAATACTCAATCTAGAGTAGATGATACTGAACTACGCAGTAAAAGTACACAAGTCCTGTGTAGAACACAGACCTGGAATTATGCTCCAAAGTCACTTTATTCAACTTCAAAGTTGATAACTTCTACAATATATTTAGTCAAAAATACTTTTTTTATGAATAAATAATTAAAAAACAGCAAAGTAAGAGTACACAAGCTTTTGAGTGGCAGTTCTTCATGTCCATCAAGTTACCTACCACACGATGAGGATGATTATTCGCCAATGGACATTTTATTTACTTTTTGTGTATTTATTTTTGTTGGTCCACGATGTACTGACACTGGCTGATTTCTATCGACGTAATGAGCATCTCTGCTTTAGATGGATCCAACAATCATGAGGGAATCTTCTAGATTTGAGGGTCTGAACGAGAGACAAAAGAACAAAACTAGATGTTATCTGGGAAAAATTGAGTTTTTTCTTTATACTTTTGCAGTATCCGGTAGTATAAATCTTGTATGTGTTGTATCAGAAGTATAATGGCTGAATACTTCTTCAGACTAAATTGGAACATTGTAAGTATAGAAGTATACTTGGTCTATACTAATAGTGAGGCCTTTAGTACATTTAAATAGATACTTTTTGCTAAAGGACGTCTGTCTGGTGGTTTATATGTTACCATGGTGACACTGAAGCTGTAATAAGCAGAAGGAAGCTTTTGAAATTAAATATGTTGACTGATAAAGTTGTTTATTAGCTCAAAGCAGTGAACAAAAGTTTTGTTGCTTTGACCATTTCAGATAGATCTGAATGTAATAGATTCTTTCTTCATGTGCTAATTAGATTTTTATTGGTTTTATATCCTTAAGTTAAAAAATGACATTTTTCAAAGTATCTTGACCTAAATACAACAAACTCCAGGGATAGAGTCCTACATGTTTCTAACTCACCTGCCTCCTCATTGGCTAAATTCACCTGATCATCAAGTAGGACCGGATTTCTGAAAAGCCCAGAGGATAGCGGCCCTCGAGGTCTGGAGTCTGAGGCCTCTGCAGCCTCTGTTCTTTCTCTCCTGTTTGTGAAGTTTCTCCTTTTGTCATCCTCATGATATAGATTCTAGAAATCCCTTTGGTCGGGTTTAGTAGTTTTTATTTCATGTTGATGGATAAAGGATTCACTCAGCAGATTCTCATCTCGTAATCCTTTATCTGCCTAAAAAAGTTTTTATTTTCAATGAAATAAATCATCCTGAGCGATCTCATGACTAGAAAATAAAACTTTTCATTAAATGACTGTGATGGACTGACTGTGTTTGCTGTGTCGTCCATTTAATGTATTTTCTCAAAAGGTTTTTCTGTCATTTAATCCTTTAAGCTTTTGATTATCGTTATTGAAACAATAATTTCAGGATCATTTGTGGACGTTTTTGGACCGTCCACCGTTTTGGGAGGACATGAGCACTTTAATGAGTTATTCATCACTAGAGGTGGCGTGCTAGCTTGTTGGACGTTAGGATATTTCCAACTTTCAGGCCCTGAAAGATGATTTTATTTTAAGTTTAAGGAAACTGTGAGTGTTTTGGTTTTCCTGTCTCAGAATGTGAGTAAACATGAGTACGATTTTCTTTCTGTATTGGTTGCTGTGCAGGTCATCCATCTGTCCACTGACCTCAGAGGTTCAGCTTCTGTTTGTTGTTCCAGAGTCCTGAAACGGTTTTATTCTGGATTTGACGGTTGAGTCTGTTTGTTTTCCTAGAAGGATTACCACCAACAACAACCAGTTTCACTCTGAAGGTTATCTCCTTCTTTTACGGCTGTTATCATATTAAGGTGGACTCTGTGACCCACATAGAGTGAAAGTTTGTTCATTTTTTATGGTTCCTGCCGGGGTTGTGGGTGTGACGGCGTATTAAGGTCAATCTCGCTCTGCAGATTAGGTCCAGCATCCGGTTATCCCGGAGGCTGATCTGCGATTCGTCACGTTTGTGGTCGTTTACTTATTCCAATGCTGTTTCATTAACATTTTTCTTCTCTCGTTCCTCACAGAAAACCTTCCTGGGCTTCCCATCGTTCTCCATCAAAGGTTTTCTGAAGTCCAAAGATCCCCAAGGCGCCGTCAGCTTCAGGTAATCCAAGCTTCTCTCTCCAGGATCAGTTTTGTTTGTTTGTTTACTCCCAAAACGTCTATAGATCTACCTCTAGATAAATGTGAACTCTTTCTAGTGCTTCCTTCCTGCTCTTTTCTTTGAAGTCGGTGGATGAACTCGTAGTGGAGGAATTCTGTAGAAAACAGCCTCTCCACCCCACCGGATTGGCTGTTGCCGGGATACCTGCTGCTCAGGAGGAAGTGAAAGTGCAACTTGTGGCTCCGCCTTCACAGAGAAAAGCCAAGAGCTTCTCTTCCTGTTGAGGCGTCAGGACTTTCAGGCAGGAGGAGGACAGATGGAGGCTGTTGAGGAGGGTTTGACCATGACTGGCCGGTCGGTGTGAAGGATCTGCTGTAGACAGAGGAGGGAAAGTTCTGGGCTGGCATGCTGCATTCAGGTTTGTCTGCTCGCTGGTGCATGCTGCAGCTGCAGAAGCTGCTGCTGCGGTTTGCTTGTTTCAAGGTGTTTTGTGTTTGCTGAAGGTGTGATCCAGTCAGATCTGTGCAGGCTTCACATTTCTGTTCGTGGGGTTGTAACGGTCCAGTTTTAGGTTTCATCAAGAGTCCGGTTGTAGGTTCTAACTTTGTCAGCTGTGTTATCAGAAAACACGTTTCACTCATTGGGTGTTTCCTAAAACTGCTCCTCTGGGAACACTGTCCTGTCGTTTTCAATATCAGGTTTGTGCAGATCTTGATGAGCTGGATCAGAAGTTCTTTAGAAGACCAACATCCAGGACGATGTTCTCTGAGGGAAACGCTTCAATAGTTCTTCTCTCTGCAGATGTTTCTCTGGTTAGTTTTGTCGTGTTTGAGTCAAGTCGTCTTATTAGAGTCAGATTTTGTTTCCATTTGTGTTTTTATTAAATTCTGAAGTTCATCATCAGGAAATGAACTTTATAGCTTCAGAAGTTGTTGCTTTAAATCCATGAAAAGCTTCTGTTCTGATGGAAAACAGCCAAATGTTCTGACCTCCATTATCTGATGGTGTACTTCAGACCTGTGTGACGTTTTTAACTGATTCTGATATAATGTTTTGGACCGTTTAAGAGAACCAGATCAAAGGGAAATGTTATTCATTTCCATTGATTCTACTGTATATTAGTATTGATCAAAAGTACTTAAAAACTTCAGCATCTTTTTGGTATTTACAGTATCTGTTCTATCTCAGTTATCTGTCAAACCAAAAACAAAAAAAACTATCAAGATTATTGTTTTTTACACAGCACAAACAGACTCATTAAACTACTGAGCATGTGTTCAGCACAGTTCAGACATTCTCTGTGAGGCTCGTAGAGTCTGAGATGCAAACAGTGTTTGTGTTCCTCTGATGGACTTTAGACTGTTTGCAGATGATCTCAGTTCATGTGAAGCACAGACTGTTTAAGTTAGATACTGGAGGTTTTCTATTTGAATACCAACTAAAGGTTTCAGAGCAGCTCATTATCTAAACTGGAGTTTTATCATGGTTGTTCCTCATCATCAACGTAGTAAGAGAACTCATTAATCAATCTGGAGGATATTCATTTGCTAACTCAGATATTCTCAGTTTTCCACTCATCATTAGTCAAATCTGAATCAAATGTGTGTGAATCTGCAAAGACTGAATCCTAAGAAAATAAAAATACTTTTTTTTTTTTTTTAAAGAAATCTACCTTATTTTCTGTCTTTCAAGAAAATAATTTTATCAAGAATGTTTTTCGATAACAAAATAATCTTAGTTTGGAAAAAACAGGTCTTTGTGACTTGAAGTTTTTCTTAAAATAAGAATTTTGTAAAATTATTTTTTATACCCAATTGGCAGATTCATGAATTAAGAAACTTATTTAAATAATTTTTGACTATATTCTTAACCTACTTTTCAAAAACCTGTGTCCAAGCGACCACTTCCAATGAAAAGTCTACGTTATCGAGTGAATAAGAGCCTTCAGTGGTCAAAACCTTCATGTTCACGTAAAACGTGCAGCCACATGGAAAGTTAAACTAGTTCATTTTTGACCAATCAGGGATTTGGATTTGCTGATTATGTATGAATAGCGTCCTTTTCAAAGTACCAACCGTTTGAAAATTGATCATGAAGGAGAAATTATTAATTGCTAGATTTGAAGTCATAGATTTTATGATCTCTAGTCTTTCATGTATCGGATCAGAGCTGTGAAAGAAAAAGCCTGAAACAATATTCACCAGTTTTGCCTCAATTCTCTTCTGGCTGTGAGTGCATGTGTTGGTATCGGGTAGCGACAGTCGAGTGTGAACGTCGTCTGGTAGAAGCGCGTTCAAGAACGCCCGTTTAGACTTCACAAGGGTCAGGAATGAGTCGGATGTGGTGGAGAGAATCCAGGAGTTTTCCAAAATAAAACTTCTTCCAGACTCAGAATTGAAAGGAAATGTAGGTTTTGGCTTTTCTTTTGTCTGCAGATCGGTACCAACTCTCCCACAGACCGGTACCGGCCCTCGGACCGAGGGTTGTGTACCACTGTATTGGAACGTTGACTACTACTGCTGGCTATAAGTATTGATTAGTACATTTATGACCAGATAACTGAGAAAAACCAACAAAAAACTTTTACAAAAGAATCATCTTTGAGTGTTCTTTTATCCTGGAAACATAACGATGATGTCACTTCCTGCCTTTTTGCTGTACTTCCTGTCTTTGTTCTACGTTCAAACAGACATGACCCACATCAGAGAGACTCTGATCTCTGTGTTTGCAAGTTTGCTGTCAGGTCAGAGTCTCTGAAGTGAGAAGCTGAAACAGTCTGACACATCATCTTAGTTTCACCATCTGCTCAACTTTCAGCAGCATGACAGACGGGGTGAATGAGGTCGGGGAGGTGAAGGTGTCCCACCTGCAGATGGAGGAAGAGGGAGAGGACAGCGCTCCACCTGAACACAAGGTTGGGAAGATTTAACCTCCAGTTTGAGTTTAGTCGAAACACAGAAGCTGTTTGTTCTCTTGCAGTGTCCCGCCCTGTGTGACGCTCTTCACGGCTCCATCCAAGACAAAGAAAACAGTCCCATGATGAGAGCTGGTGAGACCTCGCTCTTCACGCCAGTCTGGATGAGGTTATGAGTTTTCCTCACGGTTTCTCCCGTTTGGGTGCAGTTCTGTGCGCTCAGGTCTGTAAGCTGTACCGCTTTCAGACGGACGACCGCAGGTGGCTGCTGGTGAAGGAGCAGATGTCCGAGACGCCGCTGTCGTTCTCTGTGCCCAAACAGCTACTGAGCGCGCTCGTTCAGGAGCTCACAAGCAGGTACTGTGTTTCTGGACAAACATAATAGTTCTGAGGTCCAGTAGCAGGGGTTACAACTGGAAAAAACATGTTTCTGAAGTGATGTGAGACCCAGATCCGTCAAACATCCCTGTACGTCACTTCTCTGATACCACAAATCTTTGTTGGACATCAGTGGTGCAGAAAGTAGGTCAAGACTTCTCCTTTATCGCCTCTGTAGCTTCTCATTTGTCAGACTCAGATAGTTAACAAACACCATCGTTCTGAGAAGCTCTTTCGTTTTACGGCTCAAATACAAAAGTCAAGATAAGTCTTTGTATTTTTGATCAGGATTGGTCCTGTAATCTAGAAGTTCTCTGAAAAAGCCAAGACGATGACAATCTGATAAAACTTGATTGTAGACTCTTTCAGAGGAACGTTGTTGACAGAGTTCTCAACAAGTCCATAATTGGTTACATAAAAATATAAAAATCTAGAAAAATGTGCCTTCAGAGATCCGATAAACCTCTCCTACGACCTAAACGAGACTGAAGTGACGCTTCACATCGTACTTCTAATCTTTACATCGTTTCTCTTAGTTCTGCTGATAAAATCTGTCAGATTATGCAAGATTAGCTGCAGCATGTTGACTCGCTTGTGCCAACAAATAGAGAGTTAGCTATAAATGTGAATGTTGATGGTTCTCCACTGGAACAGCTAGTCATTTAAAAGGCAAATCCAGCTTTACGCTCTCTAGTGGGATTGGAATTTTTGGAATGGGTTTATACTGTATCAGACAATAGAATAATTACACAGTCCACCATAGATACAGTATATTGCCAATATATTCAGAAATATATCTCAACATGTCAGTCATATATTTTGAATATATTTTAATATACAGATGGTCGACCTATTTTCTGATATATCTATATTATTTGGCATATTTCAGCATAAAGAGCAATATATCACAATATATAGATCAGTATATTTCAATATAAGAAAACGGTAATACTTGGAGTATTTCAATATATTTCACTATAATAATAAATATTGCTTGTATTTGGAATATACTGTAAATATATTGTTCTCCATATGTTGAGAAATATGTTGTTGGTTCGTAAGGGCATGTAAATCAGCTGATCTGGATCCCCAGAACAACAACTTTTGACCATAATGCAACACTTAACAAATGTGAAGTCCGTATGAAAAGTCAAATTTCTACGTCAGGATCACCGGATTCACGTTGACGGTGCATATGAAGGAGCGTCGTCAGCGACGTCTCCAGGGTTAAAGGGTTAGGCTCCAGTAACCGTCTCTCTGGGTCTTCATGAGCGTCAAGTTATCAGGTGCTTTTAGGATGTCCTTGATTTCATCAGTCGCTGGGCTCTCTTTGAGGCCACGATCGGATCACTTTTCACAATAATTTCATGTTTGATAAAATTTTAAGATGCTGCTAACCGCTGAGGACACATGTTTTGACGTTGACCTGGAACCAGAAAGATGCTCATATTGAACATTGATCTCATGTGATTCAGAAGTATGTTTTTTTTTTTTACCTTCAGAGTCTTGGATCTGAGGGAACTGGGACAGCTTTTGCCTCACTGGGACGGCCTCCGCTGTGATGTCATCAACCTCTGCAACCATCTGATTGGCTGTTACCAGGAAACTCTGACGGAGATCGGAAAACTGTCAGGTGAAGTCAGTTATTAATGTTTAAAAAGTTTTAGCTTGATGGGGATAGAGACTTCAATTAAAGTTTTTCTTCAAGAATCACCTCCACTTTACTGGTTACAGACTTCAGGGAATAATACGCATTTCTAACTATCTAAGGTCATCTTTTAACAAATTAAATGCTTTAGAGTCACAGTTTCTAGAAAACATTAACAAACTACAAAATTAATTAAGATAGGAATAATTTCCATCATTGAAGCATTATTTCCACTAAGTCAGTAAAAATGTGAAGTCACTTCATTCCTACATACGAGCCACCATTCATGTCTGTCTCTGTCCCTTATTCCTTCATCTGTAGCAGAATGTTTCTCTTTTCAAAACAGCCTCTTCTTGTTTCAAGTCCAGCCTCAGTAAATCTGACAGACATCTTCAGTTCGTTCCAACCAACCTTCATTCCCAGAGAATGGAGGTCACCAGCCCAGGAAGTGCAGGTAGATCCAGGAAGTGCTTCTATCTTTTACCCACTTCCTGTTTCTTGGTTAAGCTGAGAGATGGTCCTCTCCAGGTGTTTGGTATGAGGTTGTCACGTTTGGTGCTCCAGCTGATCACCACTACGGCTTCAGGCATGGAGGGCTGAAGAGGATTCTCTGTAAACACCGCAGGAGCAGGTATCCTCCACAGATGGTCGTTGGGTTGTCACTACCAGGACTTTTGCGACTGACCTCCCATCTCCCTCTGCAGCTCAGTCTCCTACTCCTCCGATGAAGGCTGCAGAGCCAGGGACCTGCTGGTCAGTGTCACCCATCTGCAGCCTCTCATCTTCGGACTGGCAGAGGAGCTGCTCTCCATCTCCCTGGAGCCGAGAGCCAACCGGCTGCTGCAGGTCCTGGATGGCCTTTCTCAGCAGGTGAGGAACCAATGAAACCACAGAAGACGACGGTAATATTCCAACACCTGAAACTGTGTTTGCTGCCAATCAGGTTCATCGGTTCGTTCACGCACTGAAAGATGAGCTGGTTAAAAGCGCCCTGCTGGACATCCACAGTCAGTGCGCCTCCAACTGCAATGACAGCCACGTCCACAGCAACGGGCTGCTGTGTGAGGGGTCTCCCCCTCATCCGGAGCGTCTGGCGGAGGACGAGTACGACGAGGAGGAATGGGTAAGTCCGAGCACTTGTGAGCTGTTTTGGACAAGTGTGGCAGTTTTTCACGTGTGTGTTTGCGTAGGACCTGACGTGGACCAATGTGGCCAAAAGTCTCAACTGCATCATCGCCATGGTGGACCGCTTGCTGGGACGGGAGCCCCATCCTCAGGAGCAGCCGCCAGCGGAGCAGCAGGAATACTCTGAGGACACAAAGTCTTACAACAATGGTGGGACGGCCTCTAAAGTTTTAGACTCAAAGTAAGGAGATTCTTAAGAAACTGTATCCACTTTGCTTCCCAGCGTCTCCTTGCTCCTCGTCTGAGTCCTCCTGGCAGGAGCAGCTGCTCCCACTGGTGATCACCCTCAGGGATTGCGTGCGCGAGGCAGTGGCAAAGGCTCGGACCGCCATGACCTTCGTGGTCCTGCAGGAGGCGGTGGGTGCCACCATGAATCAGGGACCTGCCCAGATACTCCACAGACGGCACGCCGTCTTCAGCCAGGCGGTAAAGAAGACTTCCACCCTTCTCTTCTCTGATGATCAAATGTGTTTTCTTGAATCTGGAGGTTGGAAGAGTAATAAAGATTCCTGTCTGTGTTCCAGCTGTCGGCGCTGGTTTGTGGCTTCGTGTTAAGGCTGTACGGAGGCCTGGAGGATCCTGAGTTCCTGCAGCAGCTGCTCACTGTGGGAATCCTGGTTCAGTTTGAAGGCCTGCTGAGCACCTACGGTACTCAACATGAGTTTAATACATGGATTTTCAACAGTGTACCACAATACAGTAGAATACCACGAAAGATCGTTAGGTGTTTCATGATAAATTATCCAAATCCATTCATTCATCTTTAAAAGTTTGAATTTGAACTACTACCAAATTCACCGATATTGTTGAGTCTGTTATGGAACAAGTGACACAGTAAAGTAATACTTTACTATGTCAGTGATGGCTGCAACTCAGCTGTCTTTAATGGGCGCCAATGATTGAAGCTTTTAAGAAGTAAAAACGCTAACTACAACCAGTCTCCTGGGCAAGACTCTGACCCAGTTGGAGTACCTAGTAGGAGTAGTGGTCCAAAAAAGAAAGACAGTGAATTTGAGGGCATAAAGCTAAAACTATCGTTCATTCGGACTTACTTTTGACGCAGATGCAAGGACATCGAGTCCATTATGCTTGCTGTGCGATGTCAGTGCCATGGTCCTAAACAAGCTTAAATGCCAAACAGAACAACTGTCCTCTATAAAGAAGCTGATAGACTATTTTGTACAGAGAGAAACAGGGAATCTTTTGGATAATCTACAGAAGTAAATGAAAGAGCCTTTAACTCTTTAACACCAGAGCTTCAGTTCCATACTTTCTACTACCATTATTGCTCAACTGTAATTAACGTTTTTGCGACAGGTTCTGAAGCAGAGAAAGTGCTGATATGAAACACTTTAGAGTATTAAAGGGTTCATGCAATTGACGTAACTCAACTGATTCTGAAGCAGAGAAAAGAGGCTTCAGATCCATTGGAATTGAAAGGTGAAAAGTTAAATGGTAAATAGCGTATACTTGCACTTCGACACATCGACGGGCAATGCGGGAATCATTCTTCCGATCAGAGGTCGACGACCCTATCGTTTCACCACGGCCGTTGAAGAGTTACAATTATATAAAGAGTTACTTCCTGTTACTGGCAACAGCTACATTACTATGTTCTCTCCAGTTTTATTTATATTGCCCAATATCACAAAACAATTGTGTCATTGGGCTTCAGGACTGTAAACGTACAGAAGCAGAAAGTCGGTCATAAAATATAAACAACAGCTGATTGCTACACTAAATTAAGCAGACTAAACTAACTGGTTATCCCTGTCCTTAGACCCTCCTTCCTGGTAAGTAAAAACTCATAAAAAACCTAATTCGGGAAAAAAAGAAGAAACTTTAGGGATGTCAACATGAAGGAGAGATCCTGTCCCAGGACGGACAGGCGATGTAACAAGTCTATTAAAGGGGAATTAGCTTGTCTGACTCTACAACTAGGTATTTGTATAGTGTTCATCCAGTGAGGTCCTCAGCCAAGATGAGCCAGAGGTGTGGTCCACAGCCAAGGACAGAAGCACAAATGATCCATCTGGAATCTGAAATCTGAGGGCTAAAGGGTTAAAGAGTTAAAGCAAGCTGCCCTGCTGCTAAACTGATGCCTAAACTTTAAAAAACATACCATCTAGCAAAATCATAGATATTGTAAATCAGATTTTTGACCCTGAAACAGTGACAAAGCTAAAGTCAAACAATACAAGAACCAAATAATTTTTATTATCAAAACTGTTTCTCTAGAATGAGCCATGAGTCAACGAGTCAATGGGTTTTAGTGGACATTCTCAGCTATTGGACAACATATATTTTGTAGATGGAGATGCCAAAGGAGAAAACTCATTTTTCTAGGAACTGCCAAAAAAAACAACAGGAGAGAAAGTCATTTGGGACACATTGAAATATCTCGACAAAGTATGGCTTAAGTGAGAAAACGGTACAAATGTTTGCATTGATGAAGCAGCAGTCATGGTCAACAGCACCAAAGGATCTGTGAGCACAGAGACAGAAACCCGAGTTTTATTTTTACACACAGCTGTTTGCATCATTGTCGCAAAGACTTCACTACCAGATGGAGTTCCTGTGTTGTTGGATGTTGTCATTTTAGCCTCTGAGCAGAAATGTATTCTTCTCAAGTTTCGTAAACTCAAATTCCAGAGAGTTTAAGTCCTCCGTGGTTCGTTTGTGTGTTAGGTGAGGAGCTCGGGATGCTGGAGGACATGGAAGTGGGCGTGGCCGACCTGAGGAGCGTGGCTTTCAAAGTCACGGAGGCTAAAACGGAGCAGCCAAAAGACCTGCTGCCGTTGCTTAGAGGAACATGGTGAGTACAAAGAAAGTTTCTGTTCAGGCTCATAGATTTACCCTTCAACACAGACTGTGATCTCCTCCGATCAGGGGAAGATTTGTGGTCGAAGTCCCGTTGCCGCCTGAAACCTTCAGGTCGTTGCCGGAGGAGCTAAAAGCTGGACGTTTGATACGAGTCGAACCCATTCTGTTCAACATTGGAATCAACCAGCAACAGAGTCTGGCTGAGAGGTAAACGAACAAAGATATTTAACAGAAAAACAAAATCTGAGTCTGAGCCGCCATTGTTGAAAATCAGTCACAAAAAGGTTCATTTGTAACACATCAGTTTGGATAACTCGAGTTTAGAAACTTGGCAAAAACTTAAAAAAAAATAAACAAATATTAAAGACTAACACATATTAGAGCCCCTCCCCCTCCATCACTGCCATGCTTTGAAGGAGGGGAAAGGCTATCAAATGTTTAAGCCCCTCCCCCTCCTATCTGCTGAGCTGAGAGTGAGGGGGAGGGCTAACAAATACATAAGCCCCTCCCCACTCTCAAAGAAATCACCATACATGTATTAATACTGACAAAATTACACTTTCTGTTTCATTATGAAACATTTATACAAAAAAAAGGCAAAAACTGTAAATACATTACAACATTTTATTTTTGGTAACCTCACAAACTACTTTTTTTTTAACTAAAAGCACGGTTAAAAAATGACAAACATGACAACGCAGATTTCCCATCAGCTCATAATCATTTATGTTCAGAAGTGAAAGTGATGAAAGTGAAGAACTTCATCTTCCATCACATATTCAGACAGGAAACAGGAAGTTTCTTCCTCTCTGCGTTCTCGACAGCAAATAAGTAGGCAGGAAATTGATGGGGGAGGGGTCTT
The DNA here is from genome assembly GCF_002922805.2 of Oryzias melastigma. NCBI lineage: Eukaryota > Metazoa > Chordata > Actinopteri > Beloniformes > Adrianichthyidae > Oryzias > Oryzias melastigma. The sequence continues at coordinate 2,397,892 of NC_050529.1, forward strand.
CAGTTGTTTACTCTGACCCTCTGGTTTGAAAGGGTTTGATGTTTCCTGTGCGGGGTGGAAGTTTGTGTCTCTGTGGGTGGGGGTTCTACGCTAGCTCTAGCTCTAGATTCATCATGCCTGAGTCTACCCCAGATCATCGGTCCGTAGGGGCTTCAGGACTAAAGTAAGAAGATGAAAGTTTATTAATAGGCACCCCCACACACATTCACACTTACGTGAATCGCACCAGCTAGTTTAAAAATGAACTGACCTTCAGGTGAGCTTCCAGAGCAAACTAACAAACTAGACTATCTGCAGCTAAAAAAAAACAAACCCAGAGCTCTATGTTGTATGAATGAATACACAAGTCTGACGTGACACTCAACAAGAAGGTTTCATCACCCCCTGGTGGCAGGATGTGGTACTGAAAATAAGAATATGAGTGTTTTCAAAATAAAAAGACATATTTAGCTACAGTTTTTTAAAATTTAAAAACATCGATTGATGAGTATTATTTACCAATGGATGATGCAAATCTATACAATTAATCTGAATCTATCCATTCATTTCAATCTGAATTATTTAATAAGAAAGCTGTTTATTCCCTCTATTAAAGAGTTGAGGCTGAGATTCAACTTAAAGACCACAAATGCTCCAGAAAAACTTTTACAAAAGCCAATACAATTTTAAATGATCAAAAATGCATATTTACATTTTTAAATTGATATTATTTCATTAAAAATGATTGTTTCTGTTATTTTTTCTATGCTTAAAGATGGTTGTATTGATGATTCCTCAATCCTTGTCAATAATGATACTAATATTTACTTTAAAATTAGGGGGCAAAACTTTTTCCTGGACTGAACTGTTCCCACACCTCGCCCCATGTAGCTCCGCCCCTAATTGGTAGCATTTTCTAGTTCTGTTGAAATGATATTCATGGTTTTCTTACAGGTTTGGGGACAGCTCTCTGCAGGAGAACTTGAATCTTCAGAGCTGTGAACGTCTCAGAGCTTACTGTAACGCACTGAGGGACGCTCTGCCTCGTATGGGTAAGGCCAGTGAGAGAAACAAAGAGAAGAAACTTTGGGTTTTACTGCTCGACTGAGGCAGCTTTCTCTCCTCAGCTGGTATCCAGTCGCTGTCAGAGTCTTTGTCGTCTCTCGATCGGAGCGTGGAGGCCAAGAAGCGGAAGAACGTGGAGGTGCTGTGGATCGCAGCCTCGGTCAGTGACACTTGGTCACAATCGCCCTTATGGGGCGCACTTCTTGTATACAGCCTGACTGTTTAGTTACGTCTACAATGGGCTCGGAAACGTGCGTTCAAGCAACCACTTCCAATGAAAGCTTGTGTAAATGGGCGTGTATTTCTGTTTTGGGAAATTAGACAATCAATATATTAATATTAAAAAAAAATGTTTAAATTCTGGATTAAGTGGTTTTCATAAAGTATCGTTGCTTTAGTATTTTTTTTTTTAAATAAAACCACTAAAAAATGAGTTGATTCTGCAGATTTAATAGGATTTTCTGGAGGAAAATGTATTCCATGTGTTTAGGACGCCCCCTAGTGTTGATAATAGGTTTGGCTGCATACAGAAAGGTTTATTCTTGAACATTTGTATTTAAGAGTGTCCTCAGATTGGACACTTTTGGTTTGTTTAAAGTGAACCAGAGTTTATTTTCCTGATACTCCAAAACTCATTGTCAGTCTGAATGCACCCAAGTGGACTGTGGTCCAGGACCAGGAACCACTCTCTGAGCCATCTTTGGAGGTGGAACCTCTGACATGGTTCATGAAGTTGTGGATTTAGTAGTTAGTAAGTTCTTTTGTGCAGGTTTGTCGTTTGGTGAATGGAATCCGTCTGACGAGCTGTAAGAGCGCCAAGGACCGCACGGCGATGTCGGTGACTCTGGAGCAGTGTCAGATCCTCAGAGAGCGGCACTCCCTCAGCCAGCAGCACTTCAGCACCTCCCTGGACTGCATGAGGAGGTGGGTGTGGGTTCCTGCTCCGCTGCTTCCATCCTCCTCTTCATTTTCTGCATCCTTTGCTTTGATTTGTCCTCTTTTTCTTTCATTTTCATGGTTTTCTTTCTTTCTTCGTTTCCTCTTTTTCTCCTGCTTCCTCACATGCATGCTAACGCCCGTCCAGATCTCGTCTGTCCTGGGGGCAGATGCTGGGCTGTTACGCCCACTCGGGGTTCGCTGTGTCTGGCTCAGATCTGGCCGAGCAGCCCTCCGGTCTCCAGGGCTCCTGGCCGCCTCTGTGTTTGGCCCCCAAGGCTCCCAGACGGCACCTTTACCCGGTGGCCTTCCTGCTGGTGACCTCCCACCTGCTGGTTCTGTGGCTCATCTTCAGCCTAGTGATTCTGCTGGCTAAATACCAGTAGAACTGGACTTTACCCATGACTCTGATGTTTGTCCAACAAACACAAAGGAATTCAACCAGCAACTTTGTGGTTGAAGGACAATTGCTCTGGTGGTTTGAGGAACATCAAGGTTGATGTCTTTTTTTTAAACCTTAAATGAGATTTGGGTTGACCAAAAATTTTTCTACACAACAAGCTGCTGATGACCACATGATGACCATGTACCCATGAACACAGAGGAGCTTCCAGGACTACACGTGTTCAAGAAGTCATTTACTGTGACCAGTAAAGGACCAAAATAGATCAAGAAACTTGAAAGAGATTCCAGCTCATGCAAAGTTACAGCTATAGATGTTCCGATCAGTCCCAGACTTGATTGGAATCAGGTTTTATATCCCGATCAGGGATCAGATATTTATTTTATTCTCATTATTTTTGATCAGCACTGTTTTTAAAGCATATAATTATAAATAAATAACTGTACAGGTATTCAAGATTAAAACAGTTTCCGAGTATTTCTTTATTTAAAGTGTGTTGGATCAGAGGAAAACCAAATGTTTAAAAAAGCTTGAGTTTATGATGCAGCAACTGCAGTGGGTGGGTCAATGTGTCCCTGCTCCGCTCCATTCTGATGCATCCACTTGCAGACAAATAGATCCATTATCGTCTTCATTTTCCTCTTCTGAGCTGGAATCTGGCTTAGAACTGTACACCTGGATAGCTTCGATATTGCTTGGAGTTTTTGTTCTGCTACGCTAAAGTTAGCTTGGGGTACTGAGGGGCTTTAAGCTCGCGGGACAGAGTGCAAATAAAGTTATGATGGGATATCAGTGTAAGGTTACTTCTGCACCAGCAGTCCTGCCCAAACTTGAGAGAATTTCTAATTATCTCCTGTCACTCTCTAGAATCAAGTATTCACCTCGACCATGGTAAGATAGAAAAAATATCATCGGTGTAGGACTTAAAAGCCAATATTGACAATGGTTTAAAAGCAAAGTGATCAGGTAACACTGCAGAGTTAAAGGCAATCTGGTCAAAAAAGTGGTTGTGTCAAATCTTTGTGCTGGTACACCTAAAAAAAAAGTTAGGCACACCGGTGCAACCAGTGCAAATATTCAGTCTCAAGCCCTGTTCCTTCCACTTGAAAGAGGGCTCAGTAGAATCTGTCAATCAAATTTTGTGAATGTTGAACTTTGACGCCAGCAGGCTCCACCTACTTTTATGGAGGTATGTGATTGGCAAGTTTATAACTTGAGTAACTTGAACCATAGAAAAATATTAATTAAATGAGAATGATCAAGTATATGTTAAAAGGTATCAGAGCAGGAATAGTTATTCTGACAAATAGAATGAGTGACAGCTGTTTAATTCTCTATAGAAATCTATGGGATTTTGGCTTCTTGGAACCACTTTTAGATACAGTCAATGGTTAATATTTAAGATGATGATGATAAACATCATAATCAGAGATAACTTATCTTACTTTGTTTGATCACCAGCTGCCCAATTAAACAATAACTTGCTTAATATGTGTTTGAACATGGATAAACTGAATTCTACATCTGATATGACTTGATAAAAGTAAGTACAACTCTGACTTTGCTTTTTGTGCAACATTTCTATGTACATTCACTTTCCTTATTTTTCATATTTCCTTTTTTCTCCAAACCTTTAAAACTTTTTCAACAAATCCAACCAGGACTTAAAGTTTGCACAGGATAGAACAATATTAGAATTTTTTTAAGTGTTGGATAAATACAAAGAATCAGTACCTTCATATATTTAAGTCTTTTGAGATATTAATAATTTTGTGTCAACAACTGAGAAAACCCAGACTTTTGTGCATTAATGCTGATTTTCATGCGTTTGCACAGGAACGGCTGCAGAATGGATAACGTCCAGAAGAATGTGGGCAACCGGAGGTTTGCATTCAGCGCCGTCCAGCTCCTCACCTTCCCCAGACTCTACAGGCCTCCAGACGGCAGCTACGGATGACCACGACCACGTTGTCGAAGCATTTTGTGTCACAGTGTCACTTTTATTTATTTAGCTCATTTCGTGAGTGATGCACAATAAGACAAAGACAATCATAGAAATAATAAAACGTCATGAAACAGAAGAACAATCAGATGAGAAAATAAAAGGAAAAAGGCCATGCATTTCCTTGGAGGTAAAGTGTCACTGGACAGTTTGATGTTTCATGTTCTTCATAAAGTTCCATGACCGGGGTTCGGGCTGCTGAGGCACTCGCCACTTTACATCGGCCCACATAGCTCCTTTGGACTTGACCCGGCCGGAGCCACAAGGTGCTTGCCTACGAGCCCCAACACCAGGCCTGGCTCCAGGGTGAAGCCAAGAACACTTTGAACCGCCACCTTAACGTGGTGGAGGGATATTTGAGTGCTCGTCCCCCAGGACCTGTCTGCCATGGGAGACCCTACAAGGAGCAGAAGCCCCAGACAGCATAGCTCCTGGGATCACTCGAGCACTCAAACCCCTTCACCACAATAAGGTGGCGATTCAAAGTGTTCCAGGCATGTTCCACTGGGTGGAGGCCCCTGGGAAAACCCAGTAGACGCTGGAGGGACAACGTCTCGGGTGGTCTGGGAACACCTTGGGGTCCCCCCAGAGGAGCTGGAGGAAGTGGCCGGGGAGAGGAAAGTCTGGGCATCTTTCCTTAGACTGCTGCCCCCACGACCCAGTCCAGGATGAGTGGAAGAAGATGGATGGATGGATGGATGGATGTTCTTCAAAAATGTGTTTAGCTTTTATCACATACCCATAAAACTGTTGCCTGTTTGATTCTGAACATGCAATACATACTTGAATCTCGGTCCCACAACTTGAGAGACCAACTGAAGATGTACACCAAGCACAAGGAGACAGGGATCAGGCTGTACAGACCCAACCAAAGTTTACTCTCAGAAACAAGACAATGAAATCCAACGGAGCAACAAAGAGACAGTACTGGAGAAAAGATACAAGGCTTCCCTACTCCCCTACTGGCTCAGCAGATGGTGGACTATAGCATCCCAGAAAATGATTCAGTGGGACATCCCATATTGAGTCTCAGGAACGATGAATTGAAAGCTACCAGGCTCTAACTATCTCTACCGCAAACCTATAGGACTAACCAGTTGACAAAGTTGAACGTCCCAACAGATCTCCAAAAGGGTTGTGTCCTGTCCAACTTCTACCACTGTGGTATATGTATATCTTAATAGCTAGGAAGAGTTATGAGGCATATAAATCAAAACTAACTGATCAACCTCTGTACTGGAATGATAACCAAGATTTAACCGATTCACTTCCTTATTGATCCAGGAGTTTTTGTGTTTCAACTGAACACCAAGATCCTTCATTGATAACTACCCAAAGCTGTAAAAGGTACACTTGAAGGCCAACTCTCAGTCATGTGCATAAATCTTGAATAGTTGTGGCATTTACTTACCCAAACCCTCCAGTATTGAAGACGTCAAACTCTATGGCAAGGCTAACCCCTTAGTCACAGGTGTTGTGGGTTCTTCTGTTGTCAGGACTCTTGGAGGGTCGTAGAAAGGAGCACATCTTAAGGGGAGCGCAGTGTCAAGCAGTTTTCTTAAGGTTTATATGGCCACCTCATGGGACATCAAGAAAATGTAACATATCATTGTTGTATGTGTGGTAAGTGTATTGTAAAGTATTTGTAAGGATAAGGATAATGGAAGTTGCGCGGCCTATGACATTTGAGTGTTGCTGTCGTGTGGTGCCTTTACGCCACATTCTAGTTCAGGGGTGGGCAAATTACAGCCAAGGGGGCATATGTGGCCCTCTTAACTATTTAATCTAGTCCGCCAAGCGGGAATAAATTATAATAATAATCCTTATTTGTTTTATTTTCCCTACATTATTTTCCCTATTGCGCTGTCTAAAAATTTTTACCTTTGTTAAGGTGCAGGAAGTTATTCTGCCTTTATGTGGTGTTGGAAGATTTGTCATTTTTTGTGGGTTTTCTGAGTCGGACAGTAATTTTTCTTATCATTCCAACACCCTGTGAACGTAACATTTCTTTAAGTTTACGTTTTTCCCCAAAAAACATCAAACCATTGGTGCAATTAGCACTAAAATAAGAACTAAAGTCTCAGTTCTATGGTAAAATCCCCAAATGTTCTGTTTTATGTGGACTCTTTAAAGGGACATTGAGGTAAAAATAATTTAAATAAAAAAATAAAAAAATCTAAAAATTAAAGTTAAGAAAAAAAAATCTTACTACTAACTGTTCAGTTAGTAACCAGAAAAAAAATACTATTTTAAAAGAAAAAAAAAGTTTTTACTTCAATTTTTGGTTAAAAGTGTTTTCTTTACTTCAATTTTTAGAATTTTTAGAATTCAGTTTGTATCTGGTGTGAACCAGCTACTAAAAAAGAAAAATAAAGATTTTTTTTTTACTTTAAATTTTTTGTTGGAAAAAAATTGTTAGTATCTGTTGTACACCAGCTACTATATCTGGTGCGCACCGGATACCATTTTTGTTTTACCTTAATTGTACTGGTGCCCGCCAGTTCACAACCAGAACATTTTTCTTCTCTAATTTTTAGAAAAATATTTTTTACTTTAGTTTTTTGAAAAACATTTTTTTTACTTTAATTTTTAGAAAATAAAATGTACCTCAATTCAAAGAAAAAACACCTTTTGCTTCATTTTTAAGGAGAAAAAAATAAGTTACTTTCTGGTGTACGCCAGTTGGTACCCAGAAAAAAAAATGTTTTACTCTAATTTTTAGGAAAAACAAATTTTGCTATTTAGTGTGCACCAGGTATTAACCAAAAATAAAATGTTATATTTAGAAAAAAATCTGTTACTCTCTGGTGCAAACTATATATTGCTTACCAGTTAGCAACCAGATTTTTCTTTTTTTTTTAATTCAATTTTTTGAAAAAAATATATATATTTTTACCTTAATGCGCCTTTTGGGGCTCTGTATAAAAGTAAATTTACTTTATTTCTAACTTGTATAGTTTTGACAGGATATATTTTTTCTGGAGAGCAAATATTATAAATCATTTAAGGTTTAAGTTGATTTATTTTAAATCATAATTATATTTTCTAATTTTCAATCTTTAGTTTAAGAGTGTTCAATAAATGTTTATCCTCTTCGGCTCGTGACCGAAGCTGTGTTTTGGATTTTGGCCCCCTGTGCGATTGAGTTTGACACCCCTGACCAAACTGTGGCGGTATTAAATGTGTCATGGTTCTGCTCTGCTCCTTCACCCCTCCCTTCCTTCCTCCACCCTAATCTCACTCACCTGTGCTGATTAAGCTCTCATTGTGCTCCAGCTGGTGTTCACACTATTTAAGGTCCTCAGTTTCACATCCACCTTGCCAGTTCGTTGAATCAGTCACGTTCCAGCTAGTAACAATCCTTGCACTTCTAGTCTTTTCATGTTTTTGACCCTTTTCTGGCCTGGTAACGAGTTTAAGCCTGTCCCCTGTCTGGAGTTTTTCTGCCCTGGTTTTTCCTCCTCCGTTTCCATCCTGAAGAGGCGTGACGTTTCCAGTTCCCTCATCTCAACACGGAGTAAAGCTGCCCCAACACTGGTCTTCACCCTCCGGTGGATTCTCCTCCTGTACACCGCAGCAGTGGAGGAATCTTCCATCATTCCTGACGCCATCCGCCCTGCACTCGGACGCTTCAAAGGCTCCTCTCTCACGTCTGCTTCTGGATTTCTAAGTAAGAGATCACCATCACCCCAAGCGTGGAACCAGGATCTCCAAATAACTCTCTTTATCTGACTTTCAGGCTCACCTGTGCATCTGGCGGCCCACTCAAATATTCTACCTTCCTAATAAACACTTTAATTGTGACCTGTGTTTGCTCTGTTTTGGGTTGTCCTCCTCACTCCCTAACAAAATGAGCCTCCAGGAATGTTACAGTCATTGAGTCAATAAAGTCTATTGACTGAATCTGGATACAAAATATCACACACAGATTTCATGTTCATTTCATGTTAGTTTTATTTTTTGTTATAAGTTTCTTTACATTTAAAGAACAAAGCAGGACATGATTAATAATTAACAGAATTATTGTTTACAGAATTCATCAATTACAGCAAAACAGTTTCTCATGAATAAATGAATACATGTAAAAGTGAGATTAAACTGTTTCATGACTGAACAGGAAGGAGTTTATTTGTAAGTATCCCCACTGGTCTTTAACAATGTACAGACTATACCTGGGGTCCACTTCTATAAAGACACATTATTACAAGAATTTGAGTAAATGTGATAATTAATATGTTGGACATTATTCTTTTTTTTTACAGTTATTCAAAATTCCAACAATTCAATGAAGCCGAAGAGGCAAAAAACAGAAATGAGTTATGTAATGTCATTTCATGATGAATGAGTGACTAAGATTAGCTTTACAGCTACTGCGACTCACGCAGCACTTTCCAGCAAGATATCACTCTGGATGTGGCTGGTCTTTTCTGAGCTCAAAGTAAAAGTAAAACCATGTTAATTATTGTGGGCAGCCATAATGCAGAGATAGAGCGGCCAACCTCTGATAGGAAGACTGCCGGCTCAAACCCTTCCTCATCCACCCATGTGTTGAAGTACCAGTACTCTAACCTTGTACTGGACGCGATACCAGATGCGGTACCTGACCCGAACCGGTACCGGCATGAACTGGGCCATGACACTGTACCAAGCACAAACTGGTACCAGGTTAGGGTAACGGTACTGGATTAAGGTACTGGTGTACTCCACGTCCGGGTACTGGACCAGTTACGGTTCGTAACCTTGAGGTTGATCCACGTCAAAACTCGATGAATTGGGGGACACCCAAAAACGTCAAAAAGTGGAGGAGGTCCTTAACCGAATGTTAGTATGTCACGAGTTGGAAGTCAGAATGAGTTGTTAGGACTCGATCTGGACCAAATTAAGCAGACTCGGACCAGAACAAATCATTTTCAAGTCTAAATACATACCAAGGCTTAAAGACTGTGAAACCAATTATGCTATTTCTGTTGACATATAATTAGCATTGTGTCTAATTTTTGAAATGTTCCTACTGATTTTATCATCAATGTTACCTATCTCTGTGGTCTGTGACATTGTTGGATCTAGAGTCTTACCCATCAGTTTATTCCTCTTTACATGTTCTATTGACTGATTCTATAACAAAATATGAAACTTTTAGTCTCTGACAAAATGCTTTGATCACAACGATATACACTTGGTTTTCAAAATATTCAGTCTAACCTTGCTTTCTTCCAAACGATCACAAGAAGTTCTCAACAATCAAACTCAAGAACCATCAAAACATCAACATGTTGACGTCAGCGGTGAGTTCTAACCAAGACTTGGAACCAGAATCTATTTCAGTTTGATGAACTCAGCTGAATCTCCAACAGTGCCAAACCGGAATCCAGCGTGGAGCGGCTGAGTGAAGGTGGTCTGGACTCTGTGGAGTAGAGTCATGGTTTCAGAGACGCTGTAGAAGGCCAGAACACCTGCTCCATGGTCCAGGTACACCCCCACCCTGGAGGAACCGGGACCCGAGACGGGAGTACGCACTTTGTTGCACCAGAATCTGTAAAGATCGATCCCACAGTACAGTGACCAGGATCGGTCATTACATCCAAACAAGCAGTTGTCTGATCTGGGAGTGTCTCCGTACGCGACTGTTACATAAACGGCTTCTCCTCGCCATTCCACCTCCCAGTAGCAGCGTCCGGTCAGATGTTCTCTGCTCAGAACTTGAACACAAGCAGTGAATCTGTCCGGATGAGTGTAATGATAACGTTGTTGTTTCATCACTTTTGCTTTTCTGTTCCCCTCAGATAACAACAGATACATGTTTGCTGTGTTTGGATCCAGTGTGAGTTCCCTTGAATATTTCAAGAAGTCATTCCTGCTCTTTGGCTCTTGATTTGGTGGTAACACATCAATTATAGCCTCAGTCATGGAGATGTTTTCCAGTTTGGCCGTCAGGAGCTCCTGTAGTTTGTCTCTGGTGTCTGATGCAGCTTTTGTCACCTCCTCAAAGAACCTCAGAGGACAAACCGGGAGGCCGGATGAGTGTGTGGACTGACTGAGAGCTGACAGTGAGGAGTATCTGTGCAGGAACTGGCTGTGGTCCTCTGTGTGTGAGAGTGTCTCCATCTCTCTGTCTTTGCTCCTCAGATCTCTGATCTCCTGCTCCAGCTCCTCCTGGAGATCCAGGACTCGACTCACTTCAGCTTCCTGCTGGGATCTGATCTGCTGCGTCACCTCAGAGCTTCTTTTCTGAAGGAGACGGATCATCTGGTTGAAGATCTCCTCGCTGTCCTCCACTGCTTTGTCAGCAGAAGTGTTGATGTTTTCCACCTCCTGCTGGAGCTCCTTCATATCTTTCTCTCTGGACTCGATCCTCTGCTGGACTTCTAGTCGAGTCTCCCCGAGCTTCTTCTGCTTCTCTGTGAATTCAGCTGCTGCTGAGACCGTCTCGTGGTTTTTGTGTTCATCCATCAGACAGAGATAACAGATACACCTCTGATCAGTGCGACAGAAGATCTTCATCACCTCGTCGTGAAGAGAGCAGACGTTCTGATGTAGATTCCCGGACGGTCCGACCAGCTTGTGTTTCCGTAGAGCTGGAACATCGGAGTGAAGTCGGAGATGTTCCTCACCGTAGGAAGGACTCGTCTTGTTCCCAGAAGAAGCATAACTGGACACACCTTGATGTCCAGCGTAGTAGAGACCAGATCTAAGTTCAGTCTTCTTCAGTTCCTCCACCAACTCTGCTAACATGATGTTTTTCTCCAGAACCGGCCGGGGACTGAAAGTCCTCCTACACTGAGGACAGCTGTGGGATCCCCTCTCATCCTCTTTATCCCAATAGTTCTGGATGCAGCTCATGCAGTAGCTGTGTCCACAGGGAACGGTCACCGGATCCTTCAGTAGATCCAGACAGATGGAACAAGAGAAGTTCTCTTGGTTCAGCCGAAGTCCTGGCGGTGCCATTTCAGCTCAGAGAAAACGACTGAGTGAGATTCTGTGCTATCAAATTTATAATGATGAACTTTGGTCTGAAGAATTATATAAGAGCCACGCCCACCTCCCAACTGTTATTATAACGTTTCCGGAACAAGGATATAAAGCAGAGGCAGGAAGTGGTCTAAAAACGAGTCTCAGTTCATTCGTTGTAAAGTCCTCTGAAGGTCATTGCTCACTTTCTTGAATAGCACTTTGACTTCTTGAATTGTCAGATTGCTCAAAACAGTCAATATATTTTATCCTACAAATATATTCAGACAAATGTTGGTGCCATTCTTGAACTTCTCTAAACCAAATGTACTTTGTAAAGCTCATTTGCTGAAGTGCGGCTTACTTTATTTCTTTTGAATATCTTTGTCTTTTTTACCCATAGGAAATGAATAGAATCAAGCTATTTCCCATGATTCCTGAAACAATTACCAACAATTAGTTTGCTAGAGTTCATTTTTGTTGGGGTCATGGTCCCGACTGAAGAAGACCCGTGTTTCAGTGGTAAAATGATGCTAGCATCATAAGGCTAACAAATTAAGCAAACAAACGTTCAATGGAAATTTATCATCAGGAGTTCGCTGGATATGATGCCAATTGAACCCTGTTGTCTAAATTCCAAGTCAACTGGAAAGTTGTGTAAGCCAGTAGATTTTTAAAGGCGATACAGCTACGAGCCATGCTAACGCTAACATGATAACCACCGACCGTTACAGAGTCAAAGATGGGCGGGGCTTCATACTGGAGCTGCAGAGCTTGATGACGTGAGACCTCTAAAATGACGTGGGACTTACACCAGTTGACCAATCACAAAATTCAACTGTAATACCTCGTTTCAACCTGTAGGGGGCAGCACACAGGCGGTTTTTGACTCTATTTCAGGAAGTTTATTTTATATTGTCAAGAATGAGGCAAAGACCAACAGACAAAAACGTTAATTTAGTGTTTGGTTACACTCCTGTCTATGACCCTCTACGGACCGGGACAATCCAAAAACCTGTACGGATCCTAGAGGTGCATACGACTCAGGCAGGGGTCTGCAATCTTTAACAATAAAAGAGCCATTTGGTCCAGTTTGTTACAGACCAGAACCCAACGAGAGCCACAAAGTCTCACAATATTTATGCGTTTTCGTCAGTTAAACATTTATAAATGTGACTTAAATATTACAAAAATTAAACTACAACAGTGTCTGTATATTTATATGTATTGCAGTTGTAACTTTTTTAACTTTTGACACCAGTGCACAGTAGTTCCTTTCAAAATAAAACCCACTCATCCTGCTGCAGCAGCTTTGTCTAAATTTAAAGAAGCAAATGTATTTTTTCCCTTCTGACTCTCAGAGATAAACATTTTAATATAATCTACATTTATATAAAAACAACGAAAACTAAATTTAAACATTTAGGACAAACTGTGGTGTTTATTGTAATTCTCTACAATGTGAGGCACAAAACACACAACTCTAAATCAAAATCAATCATTTTGCACACTTTAGCATAAGTTACCAACTAAAACAACGTTTAGAGGCTTTTATTTGACTAACTATGAATTAAAAACAGATTTAAAGAACATTTCTAAAGAATTTCAGACAGTAAACTAAACTTTTTTTTCTTAGTTGTTTGACATGCTGGAAATCTAAGCAGAAATGACAACCTTTAAATAGCTACTCTATTATGTATTCAATCATTAGCATTTTTCATTAAAGCTAAAGAGCCTCAATAAAGGGATAAAAAAGCTGCATGTGACTCCGGAGCTGCGGGTTGCAGACATCTGGACTGAGGCATCACATTGATTAGATTTTTAAGAACTTTTTTAGCAAATAGGTTAAATGTTTGATTGACTGATTAAGCTCTTCACCAGAGTTGATATTTCCTGATTATTATTTCAGTTTGAGGATCTCCGCTGAGTCTCCCTCAGCGTACAGCCACAGTCCGGCGTGGAGCGGCTCAGTGAAGGTGGTGTGGACTCTGTGGATCAGAGTCATGGTTTCAGAGACGCTGTAGAAGGACAGAACACCTGCTCCGTGGTCCAGGTACACCCCCACCCTGGAGGTCAGAGGAGCTGAGAGACGAGTCTCTTCATTGTTGTGGCAGAACGTGTAACTCTTGGTGCAACCACGCAGCGCCCAGGATCTGTCGTTGGACCCGAACAAACATGCATCAGAACTTCCTGCTCTACTGATGTTCTTGTAAGCAACTGCAACACAAACTCCGCCCCTCCGCTCCACCTCCCAGTAGGAGCGTCTGCTCAGACTCTGCACGCTCAGGACCTGCTTAAAAACCGTGAATCTGTCTGGAGGGTCGCTGACACTCAGTGGTTGTTTCACCACCGCTGCCTTCCTGCTTCCGTCAGACAACAGCAGACTCGGGTTTGCTGAGTCCGGATCCAGCTGGATCTCATCTGCAAACAGCAGGAACCTGACTCTGGTCTTTGGCTCCTGCTCAGCCAGGAAGACGTCCACATCAGCCACCGTCAGGGAGATGTTTGAACCCTCCTCGTCCAGGAGCTTCTCCAGTTTGTCTCTGGTCTTTGACACAGCGGCTCTCACCTCCTCGAAGTACCTCAGAGGACGAACACCTGAAGGTGTCGACATCTGCTCCAGCTCCTCCCGAAAACCCTGGAGTCGACTCAGTTCAGCTTCCTGCTGGGATCTGATCTGCTGCGTCACCTCAGAGCTTCTTCTCTGGAGGAGACGGATCATCTGGTTGAAGATCTCCTCACTGTCTTTCACTGCTTTGTGAGCAGAAGTGTTGATGTTCTCCACCTCCTGCTGAAGCATCTTCACGTCTTTCTGAGGGACTTGTTATCGAGTCTCCTCTGGTTTCTTCTTCTTCTGCTTCTCCGTTCTTCCAGCTGCTGAAACGGTCTTGTGACTTTTATGTTCATGCAGAGATAACAGATTGCTGATTACAGAAGGAACAAAAGGATCAAGAATGCCTTTTCTTGCTGCCATGACGTCATTAGAAAAGTTGTTTTGTGTCTACACGTGACTTTTATCCTGAAATATTTAAAATTTAAGTTTGAAAAAAACAAAAATCTGAGAGCAGAAATCTAAGATATTGATCCCCTGTTCAAACAAACTCACATAAGATTACATTTCTCTGGTCCCAAAACTCCAACTGCGACTTTTTTTATTATGTAATATTTCTTTAGAGGTTGGAGAAGTGTTCCAAAACGTCAAATCTTGTCCTATCCTTTCACCTCTCAGACCTTTTATTAGACAAACTCCACTGAGGTTCCACAAATTCAAATACATTTATTTTTTATTGAACCGAAAGGACTACCTCAGGTTCTGTTCCAGCTAATTACAGAGCAACATGATAGAAATTCATCCAAAACACAATTTTAACTAGAATGCCCAAATAAGAAATTCCGTGGGTTTAGTTTAGTGTTTATTCTTCCCTCAGTGGGAATTAATGTGACAATACAGACAGATTTATCTGCACAAACAACAAACCACGACAGATAAACACAAACATCACTGCAATGACGGAACCATGGCTAAAATATTTACTGCATTATATTGTTTAATTCACATAAATAGTTGCACGTGTCTTTGAGTGAATGTGTGAAATGTGTCTGCATTCTTCTGAGGTAACAGTGTTGTGTAACAGTGTTGTGTGTGTCTGTGCGGGCAGAAGACATCTGATATTATCAGTGAACTCAGACAAAACAAGGACGTTCAGCAGAAAGTTTGACTTCAAGATCTTTATTGTTCCTCTGAGATCCAGACGGAACACGAATGCAGCACCGACTCGATGTGTGTGTGTGTTTGTCTGTGTATATTTATGTGTGTGTTTTTATTTTTAGTGTGTTTATATATGTGTGTGTTTTTTGTCTGTTTTTGTGTGTTTCTGTGAGTTTGCCTACAAATGTGTTTCTTTATACGTGTGGGTTTTGAGTGTATTATATGTGTGTTTCTGTGTTTGTCTCTATGTTTATTTTGTGTTTCTGTGTGTTTTTCTACGTGTCTGGGTTTATTTTTGTGTGTTTTCCATGTTTGCATTTGTGTGTGTTTATTTTTCTGCGTTGGTGTGAGTCTTTATACGTGTGTGTTCTGTGTGTGTTTTTATGTGTGTTTAGTTTTTGTGTGTTTGCTTTCATGCGTCTTTTGTGTGTGTTTATTTTTGTGTTTGTCTATGTGTGTGTTTGTGTGTTTAGTTTTGTGTGTTTGTCTACATATTTGTGTGCCTGTTTATTTTTATGTGTTTGTGTGTGTTTGTCTGTGTGTATGTTTGTGTGTGTTTCTTTTTTGTGTTTGTGTGTGTGTTTATTTCTTGTGTGTTTGGGTCTGTTTGGCTACGTGTGTGTGTATTATTGTGTGGGTTCTGCTTGTCTCTGAGAGTGTATGCATGTGTTTCTAGGTGCTTTGTGTGTTTGTGTTATAGCCTGTGTTTTGTTTAATAGTTTTAAAAAAAAATTGTAAACACACAATCCTACTCTGTTCTTCTCTCTTTTCTTTTCTGTCTGATCCAACAAAAAAACGTGAACAATTTTTGTTTTCTTTTACATTTGCGTATATTTAAATACAAAAAATAAAGTTTATTCTCAGTTACAAAAGAGGTTTATACAAATATACTCCTCGTATTTCAGAACATTCATAACCCGAATTGCAACAATTTTCTTTATGCTTGTGTTATTTGGTCTTTGTTTTTGACCATTGCGCTTTGTCTCCCCCTCCTGGTGGAAGGTGCTCTATGGTGACGAAAAAAAAGCTTCACCTTTACACACTTTTACATCTTCTAACCAACAATCTTAGGTCCTGTATTGGAGCCTTGAGTTAAAAACAACTAGACTGTCAGATTTTCAGGAGGAAGTGAAGAGAAAAGGGAAAAAATCACACATTAGAAAGAAAAAAAAATGAAGATATTTTTCCACTCAAAACCATACATGGGAATTGAACGATATATCTGGATCTTCTGGACATCAGTCCTTCTCTTTAAATTCCTTGTCAACATTTCTTCCATCACTCAAAGTTCTCTGAATAACTTATTTACCTGAGTACACTGGCTGATCATCCACTCTGGCTCACTGATATTATCAGAATACATATTATTTTAAAGTTATTGATTTATTTATTAAAGCTACATAAATGTAACACTTAAATGTCACTGGTAGGCAACAATAATTTAAAAAAGAGTAAATCTGTTAATGTCAGTTGTTAAAGAGAAATAAATAGTGCTTTTCTGTCTCTAAAAATAAAAATAATAAATTGTGTTTAAGTTGGTATTTTCATTTATGCGTTTACAGTTGTATGTTTTGATTCTGGATAAAAATGAACCTCAAATTGATTTCAATATTGAAGTTAGTTTCTTCAATGGCCACTAGGTGTCAGTATCACTGAACTTAGTTAAGTTGTAGTTACCGGAAATTCAAATTTTACAGCTTTCTCAATAAAACATTCATCTTGTGTTTTGCTTTGTTTTTTCCTAAAACAAAACGCTTTCGAAAACCATTAAACCATGAAATACTTTTATTTGTTTGAAAATGCGAAAAAACTTGTTTGTTAAAATGTTTTAAACAGATGTGGAAGAATATCGCTCTCCGAAGAAGAGGAAAAACTCTTATTTTTTCGAGCCCAGACCGGAAGTGGAACGTCTAAGTCGCTTTAACGGGGGACGTTGGCCGAGTCAAAACAATGCAGGTTAGCTAGCGTGTTGCTGCGCGCAATTTGGGGTTTAAAGAGCAAATAAACGATTACCTTCCATCTTAGCGACGCATTGGGTTCCCTTTAGTGTTTTTCTTCGTTTGGGTTCGGTCACGACGTCCCTGTGGATGAGTTAATCTCCGTGTTTTCCGCGTTTCGGACTCCACCGTGGGTGTTTTTGTTTTGACCACGGCTGCAGATGGAAGCAGAGACGGCTAGCATGATGCTGCTCGGGAGTCCGACGCCAGGGGAAGGGAGCGGCTGAAAAATAAATAAAAACGAGGCAAAAGCGTGAGTTATATTGACGTTTTAAATAAAGTCTCGTTTAGTTCTAAGATGGTGGAGTAGACGTCCCCGGAGTCCACGCTGTCGCGTTCCTCCCACCTACCGAGGAACGGCTCGCGCTCACCGGGGAGGACCACCATGGCCCCGGGCTCGCTGGTGGCGGCCTGCCGCAGCCTGGCCCTCTCCACCTGGCTGCTCTCCTTCTGCTTCGTCCACCTGCTGTGCCTGGACTTCACCGTGGCGGAGCGGGAGGAGTGGTACACCGCCTTCGTCAACATCACCTACGTGGACCCGGCCACGTCCGAGCTGCGCACCGACAGGACGGAGTGCGGCCGCTACGGGGAGCACTCCGTCAAGCGCGAGGCCAAGGGGGTGGTGGTCCTGCCGGCGGCCCCGCTGGACCGCCAGGCCTGCGACCCGCACACGCGCTTCGCGGTGCCCGCGCAGGCCGTGCCCTGGATCGCGCTGATCGCCCGGGGCAACTGCACCTACAAGGACAAGATCCGGCACGCGGCCGCGCATAACGCCACGGCGGTGGTCATCTTCAACGTGGGCTCTGCCAATGCCAACGACACCATCACCATGCCCCACCAAGGTAAGCTGCCCCCCCACCAGGAAATATTCACATCTGAGCCAACAGGAATCACACGTGGAGTGCCCCAGAGCTCCATCCTGGAGCCACTTCTATTTAACATTGGCATGTTCTCACTGGCCCAGGCTCTAACAACATTAGTTACCATAGCTATGCCGATGACACACAGATATATATTACATTGACACCAGGAGACCGAGGCCCTGTAACACGCTGAAGTTAGCTTATGATTCACAGCTTCCGATTCACAAGAGCACTAAAGTAACATTCTGCTGTATTTTTCACTCTTGGACCACCAAAAAACATCTGTTCAAAAGCAGCTGGACCTAGACTGCTCAAACCTGGATTAAAGTATGCTTTATAGAGTAAAGAATACATTAAAACAGTTTATGATTTGTGAAAGCTTTATTTGATTAGTGAAAATGTGAAACAAGATGATTTCATGTAATTGATTTATTCAAATTAAATTGATATATTTATAACTAATAACCGCCTATTGTTTTGGGGTGAGCTGAATTGTAGAGCAGAGTGTACTGTATTCAGGCAGTCACAAAATCAGCCTATTATCATCTCAAAAATATCTCAAGGATTAAAGATCTGATGTCTAAGCAGGACCTGCAGAAACTAGTGCATGCTTTCATCTTTAGTTGACTTGATTACTGTAACAGTGTTTTTACAGGACTACCAAAAAAATCCATCAGGACTGGTTACCTGGTTACACTGGTTACCTGTCTGTCAGAGGATAGACTTTAAAGTTCTGTTACTGGTTTATAAAGCTTTGAATGGTTTATCACCAAAATACATGACTGACCTCCTGACCCAGTATGTACCAGCCAGACCTCTCCGGTCATCTGGATCCGGTCTTTTATCAGTTCCTAGAGTCAGAACTAAACATGGAGAAGCAGCATTCAGCTTCTATGCTCCACAGATCTGGAAAACCTTAGATCTGTGTAAACCAAAAACACTCTGTTGGTAAAGCTTGTATCAGTGTCGTAGCCGCTACTATCATCAGGCCACAAGCACCCTGCTCTGCTCCATTCTGATGTGTCCACTTGTTGTCCAAAAGGTGCATTAATGTCTTTGGGTTTTTTTTTTTTCGTCTGAGTTGGCATCTGGCTCATAACTGTATGGCTGCATAGCTCCGATAGTATTCTGTCAGGGGTATGAGGGACTGGGAAGTGGGGACGGGCTTACTGGTCCTTTCCACAAAGAACTTTTAATGAACTGTGTCCTAGTAAACAACGAGAGTTTTTTATTTTATTTATTTATTTATTTATTTTTGGCTAAAAACAGCATTAGATCAAAAGAAGACTGGACTGGGACTTAAATCACATCACAAGCTGAACTTTGAAGTTAATAGATTCTTTTGTGGAGTTAAACTGTGTCAAACCAATAAATCCAGACACTGAAGGAGAAGTTTGATCATCGACGGTTCTTCATATCTGGTTTCTTCACTAAATCAGATCAGCAGCTGCTTTTATAAATCAATTCATCGCCCTTTGTTGTTTCTTGGAGTCACACTTTGACATTTGACCTTTTTAAAATTTGATCAGTAGCCTTCATAAAGTTATTGTCATCTGCTGGAGGTGGAAAACCTCTGATTATTGTTTGGGCGTTTGTCCAGTTTTTTTTTTATTTATTTGAGCAGCGTGAACCCAAATGGGAAGTCAGGAAAAACACAGCTGACCAACTTTAAATTTAGAACAGGGAACCAAAGCTGTTTTTGGTTTCCTTGTTAGTTTCATCTTTACTTTTTAGACTGTAGAAAACAGTCATGGATACATTTGACATGCAAACAAATTCAAAGTTCTCTTTGATTCTATTTATGCTTGTTCACTTAATCTGATCTATCCAGAACGTCAAAAGTCACTCCTTTGTACACAAACCTATCTGCTGTGTGAAATCAGAGTTTCTCTGAAACCAAGAAAGAGTTTTTCTCTTTCTTTTAACGCCAACAGTCTGATATCTGAAGGTTCTTTTGAACTCCTTATGTAATGGTTAACAGAATTTGTATTTTGGAGGATCTATTAAAAACACACGAGGTAGTAATGGTGTCAGAGTTACTGGATTCTAGGATTATGTTAGTACTGCAGCATCTTTATCATAGAAGTATTACTGTACCAGTGTTGGTATTGCAGTATTCTAGTATCGGTGTACATGGAATAGTATTTTTCCAGTGTTATTAATGCAGTTTCAGTAGTAGTTTTGCAGTATTGTTAGTATTATAGTCAGTGTTAGTTAGGACTGGAACAACTAATCAACAACCAATCGACTATTAAAATGGTCCACGACTAATTTAATAGTCGATTAGTCGTTACTTTACATTGAGAGTGTAGTAAAGTTGAACAAATTTGTGAGCGTTCAGCACCAAAAAATGTAATTTTGTTATATTTGAGTCAGTAAAAAGAAAACTTTATCTTTAGTGAAAAAAGTTCAGATGCCGACCTCATTGATTTAATTTGTTTTAAACTAATGAAGGACAGAAGGTGCATGTTTCATTAAAAGTTTAAAAACTATCATCTTGTCTTTATTTTTAGTTAGTTTAAAACTAATGATGGTTAAGATGTATGTTTTACATCTACTTTATGCATGACCTGATTAGTCGACTTATCGGAAAAAATAATCGGTGATTAGTCGACGATTAAAATCCCTTGTGGCAGTTCTAGTTGGAAAGTACGCGCCAGAGTTTTTATATATAAATATAAAAAAAAAAAAAAAAACAGCCGCATCCACTTTGAAATTAGTCATCGACGATTTTAATATTCAACATAAACATGAATTGTTGACTAATCATGACAGCCCTACTGAAGTTAAATCCAGCCACTGTGACCCCAAATCATGACCAAAAACACCCAGATGTGTTTTATCGGAAACATAAGTGACAGTATTTATACAGGTGGGCGGGGTCACAATAACAACACTGCGTGAATTGACACTTTACTTAGGGGCAAAAAGGCAATTGTGAGAAGAGATTGTTACTCTTTTTAAATTTAAAAAATACAACCAGATGACAAATCAAATGCTTATCGTTGTCGCCCCCTGATCTAGACTCTGAGAATATTAGAAAGTTCTGATGTTCTCACATCGTCTCCTCATGCTGGAGTTAAAGCTCTGAAACTTCCAGTCAGATCTTCTGTTTGGAAGCTGAGGTTTCTTTGTGGTTTGAAACCCCCTTTTGGGTAGTTTTGTCCTCTTTGGGGTAACACGAGGTCACTTTTCTGCTGAGTCAGGCCTCAGTCACATGAAGACCTCAGATGTGAGTCAAAAGCTGCTGTGATGAGGAGCTGCAGATTCAGCTGAGCTCTGCAGAAACCTTCATCAGAGTGAGGAGAAACAACCAGAAGCTTCAGACGTGATCCGAACTTTACGCTCCAGTGTTGCAGTTAGGATCGTCTCAGCTTGTTCTCCGCTGAACTGTACAGAGTTCATGTTAGTGAAGGCTTCTCCAGCGTGGTGATGAAGTCTCCAGCAGGTTCTGGTTCCTGCAGACGTTCTGCGTCGCTGACAATCCAAACGATGTTCCTGCTTCTTTTTTGACAGATTCCTGTGTCACAGATGTTCTTCTGTGGCTCCAGAGAGGATCTGATTCATGCAGATAAAGTGTTATTGTTGGGCGGTTGAAGATTATTGATGACATCAGTGATTCAAGTTTTCATCTTTTAAATACTAAATCAAAATACAAAATATTTTAGTTTTTAATTGTAGCTGAATTTTGAGTAACAGACTGATGTCAAAGTGTGTGTACACGTCCACATGAACCTGTTGGTACATGTGTTTATGAGTATGTGCACAGGTGTGTGAATACATTTTTGTGTATTCTTCTCTTCCTTTTGTCTGTGCCCATATCTGTGTGTGCGCGCAGGTTAGTCGGTCAGTGAATTGTGTATTTGTGTTTTCATGTGCGTTTGTGTAAATTTGTGTGTGCATTCCTCTGTTTGTATGTGAGTGATTTGTGTTGGCAATTGTGTGAGGGTGTATTTGTGTGTGTGCATATGTTTGTGTGTACATACTTGTGTGCACGTGGATGATGTATTTGTGTTTCCATGCGTGAGTTGTTAGCATGTTAGTGTTTGTGTTTTTTATGTGAATTTGTGTGCATCTGCCTGTGTGTATATGGATGGTTTTGTGTATTTGTGTTTGCATTTGTGCATGTGTGTACATGTGTGTGTATTTATCTATTTGTGTCAGTGCATGTGAGTGTTTGTAATTGCATATTTGTGGAAGTGTGTTTGTGTGTACACACCTGTGTGCATGTGGTGATTTATTTATGTGTATCCATCTGTGAGTTGTTGGCCTTTTAGTGTTTTTGCGTGTTTATGAAAACTTGTTAACGTGTTTGAAAGTACATGTTTGCATCTGGGGTTTTTTGTGCATTTGTTTTTGCATGTGTGAATTGAGGTATGTGTTCTTGTGTCTTTGTTCGTGTATTTATCTGTATGTGTGAGTGATTTGTGTTTGCATGTGTGTGGGAGTTTTGTTATGTGTGCGTGTATATTTTGTGTGTGCATACCTTTGTGCATATGGGCAATTTTTGTATTTGTTTCCATGTTTGAGTTGTTTACATGTTGTGCGTGCATGCTGCTGCTTTTGTTTTTGTATGTGTGAATTTGTGTATGTGTGTATTCATCTGTGTGTGTGGGCGCTCGGGGTTGATTTGTGTACCCTGTGTTTACAGGTTTGTGTGTTTGGATTTGTATATCCATGAGCGTATGTGTTTACATATGAATGCCGTTGTGTCTTTGTGTTTGTATCTAACTATTTGTGTGTGTATTTATCTGTTTTTGTCCGTGTATGTGAGTGATTTATGTTTCCGTGTGTGTCTATGTTTTATTTGTGTGAACGTACTTGTGTACACGTAGATGATTGGTATATTTTTGATTCCATGTGTGAGTTGTTGGCATGTTTGTGTTTTTGCGGGTTTGTGTATTTGTGTGCATGTGTGTGTATTTGTTTTTGTATGTGTGAATTTGTATATGTACCTGTGTGTGTATTCATCTGCATTTGTGTGTATGTGAGTGATTTGTGTGTGTGTTTTATTTGTGTGTACATAGTTGTGTGCCCGTGAGTAATTGATATATTTGTGTTTATATGTGTGAGTTGTTAGCATGTTGGTGTTATTTGTCTGTTTATGTGAATTTGTGAATGCATGAACGTGTGTTCATGCGGATGTTCTCGTGTGTGTGCATATTGTTGTATGGGTGTACTTGTGTGTGTATGCATATGTGTGTGTGTCTGTGTGTGTACTTGTGCATTGAACATGAGAGGGCCGTCTGTGAGTCTGAATAAATGTGGCGGTTTGTCATTAAATCCAGTGGGATTATAATAATCCAGGAGCTCTCCTCTGTTTACATAATCCACTGAGCTGGAACAAAGCCCGGCTGATCCACGGCGGCAGGCGCCATATTTAGAGACTCAAGTCTCCGGTGGGGAGGGGGGAGTTGCCATGGCGATGGTGTGATGAACTGATATCCCTCAGTATCTTTTTAATGGTTTAATCTCTTTACCGCTGGATTTACACCACTGGGGGGTCAGAGGGTCTCCTTAAAGAGGAGGAGCCTAACGGCGTCTCTGCTCTTCAGGTACGGGGGACGTGGTCGCCATCATGATCCCTGAGCCAAAAGGCCGTGAAGTGGTGTCCCTGCTGGAGCACAACATCACGGTCACCATGACGATCACCATCGGAACCAGGAACCTGCAGAAGTACGTGAGCAGGACGTCGGTGGTGTTCGTGTCCATCTCCTTCATCGTACTGATGATCATCTCGCTCGCCTGGCTTGTCTTCTACTACATCCAGAGGTTCCGCTACGCCAACGCGCGGGACCGCAACCAGGTACTTCGCAGGAACGGTCATCGGGCCAACGGGGGGTTCAGCGGATCAAACAACCTCCTGCTGGGACAGAAAATAAACATGAATTCAGTTAGCATTTGTAAGAGAGAACCCAACAGACAAATAGAGGAAAAGAAACACTTTCTGTCTCCTTTTCAGAGCTTTAGCATCAAGTTTCAGGAACATTTTGATCACTGAACCTCTGATCTGAAAGAATTAAATCCTGTCCCGTCATTTTCAGCGCCGTCTCGGCGACGCAGCGAAGAAGGCCATCAGCAAGCTGCAGGTCCGCACCATCAGGAAGGGCGACCAGGAGACGGAGGCCGACTTCGACAACTGCGCCGTCTGCATCGAAGGCTACAAGGCCAACGACGTGGTCCGCGTCCTGCCCTGCAGGTAACCGCCCCACAAACCCAACCAGAACCTAAAACCTCCATCCAGAGGTCTGAAGTCCAGGTCTACCGGCTCCTCTGGTTCACATCCAGCAGAACTTCTGTTGGTCTTGATTTAATGTGGAGGAGGAGAGGAGACCTCCTCCGGTTCTTCTAAAGCAGATGTTCCACCTTCTCTCAAACCTTTGTGAATGTCTTTCAAGAGAACTATTCTAGTCGATCCATTCTAGTATAACTATTCTATCAGAACCCCTCTAGTATAGTTATTCTATCAAAACTATTCCAGTAGATTTCTTATTGTAGAATTATTCTAGTAATTCCATTCTAGTAGATTTATTCTAATAGATCCATTCTAGTAGTTATTCTATTTGATCCATTCTAGTATACCTATTGTAGCAGAATTATTCTAGAATATCCATTCTATTAGGATTATTCTTGTAGATCTATTAGTATATCCATTCTAGTAAAGTGATTCCATTAATCCATTCGAGTAGAGCTATTCGGTAGATCCATTCTAGTAGAATTCTTCTACTAGATCCATTCTAGTAGAATCATTCTAGTAGTTCCATTTTAGTAGAATTATTCTCGTTTATCTATTCTTATAGAATCATTCTAGTCGATCTATTCTAGTAGAATCATTCTAGCTGATCCATTCTAGTATGACTACTCCAGTATAACTGTAGATCTTTACTAGTATTATTATTCTAATCAAATTCTTAAAATTAGAACCATTCTATTAAAACTATTCTAGTAAAATTTCTAGTGGATCTCTTCTGATAGAACTATCTTGGTTAAACTTTTCTAGTCAAACTTTTCTAGTAGATTTGGTCTGGTAGAACTATGTTATTAGAACTATTCGAGTAGAAAATTTCTATTAGAACCATTCTTGTGTAACTATTCTAGTAGAGTTTTTCTAGTAGAATTATTCAAAGAATACAGATTAGTAGAATTAAACTCTCAGTAAATTATTGACTTCACCGTCAAAAAACTTCAGATTAAGAAGATCTTTTGATTATGACTTTTTCTGGAGTAAAAATTTATTTTTGAGTGTAATTCAATGAAATATTTGATTTATTACAATATTGTTGACTTTTCTTAAAGTAACACTGTAGTATTCTGTGAAGTCCTGTGAAGAACAGTTGATGTTCTACTTCCAGTCCAGTCTGAACGTCCCGCCTCCCCTCTCACCGTTCTCACACCTGATCCAGGTGATCGGCAGCAGACTGGACAGTCACCAAACCATCAGGCTCTTCAGAACCTCCTGAGTTCTCCAGAGCTTCAGTCCAAACCAATCACTTGCTGTAAACTAGTGTTAATCAGAACAAAGTGAAGAACCGGTTCTTCCTCTACCCAGAATCCTCTGTTTTCATCCTAAAATGGATTCAGGTAAATCCATCATTGTCTGGTTCCTTTGCAGACATTTGTTCCATAAGAGCTGCGTGGACCCCTGGCTGCTGGACCACCGCACGTGTCCCATGTGCAAGATGAACATCCTGAAGGCGCTGGGCATCGCGGTAAGTGCCGGCGCCCCGTTGGGCGGAGTTTATGGGAGGTGCTGAGCTGATGGTTGTGTGGCGCCGTCTCTTCCTCCCAGCTAAACGCCGACTGCCTGGACGACTTGCCTCTGGACTATGACATCGCCCTTGGCGGCGTGGGCGGGGTCGGCATGGGCGGGGTCGGGGTTATGGCTCTGGAGGCGGTGGTGTCCGGGGCGTCTAGCGACGGGACGTTAAGCGAAGGAGGATCGTCGGTGGTGCTGGACCCTGGCGTGCGGCGGGTGGGGCTCCCTCAGGATTATCCGGACTCTGATGTGCTGAGAGACAGTCCTTTGACCGCCACCACCGACACGCACACAGGTGACCCACTCCCAGGTTCTGGTTTCCTCTGGACCCTTGGGTTCTGTTGAGTAACAGTGCCTCTTCTTCCTCCAGGGGAACTCCAGCCAATGGGGGGCAGCACCTCCGTGGCATCCTTCGTCATCGCTGTAGAGACTGGTCTGTCCGACGAAGAGGGGTCTATGGAACCACCTCAGATGGGAGAAAAATCCTGAAAAAAGCACAACAGAACCAAACCAGAACCGGGCCAAATACAGACTAGAATCAGGGTTTGTTTCCCTTTATTGTCTGAGAGATTTCAGTGGCCCGACAGCCGACTGAAAACCTCCTGAACCAAACCTGACTGCACTTGACCCAGTTAAGCCTTTCACCTGG
This sequence comes from Oryzias melastigma, assembly GCF_002922805.2. Lineage (NCBI taxonomy): Eukaryota > Metazoa > Chordata > Actinopteri > Beloniformes > Adrianichthyidae > Oryzias > Oryzias melastigma. The sequence goes on from NC_050529.1 coordinate 2,424,199, forward strand.
TTCTAAAGGGGACCCGATTGGAGTCATTGGTAATCCCAGAACCATCGCCGGGGCTCGACTGGGTTTTTAGCTTCGGAAAACGCCAAACTCAAGTGATCTTTGGGAGATGGATTTGAAGATTGGTGGATGAACCCAAACGGTCCGGTTTTGTTTCTAGAACTCTTTGGACTTCAGCTCTGACGTCGCCTCTTCTTTAAGCTCACCTCAGTGACAGTTCCATAGTGACTTGCAGTCCCTCATGTCAGATCCAGTTCTGTTGGTTTTGACCCCAAAGACTTTTGAGTTACCACAGAGGCCCCGCCCCAATTCTGAACGGTGTGGATCCAATTGGTTCTACGTTCTCCGGTGCCCGTTTGTTCCTGTTCTTGTTTGTGGGCTCTGGTTGGTCTCAGACAAGTCAGGCACCGGTTCCGGTCGTTTTACAAACCCATGGGTCGGTGTGTGTGGTACCGCCGCTCAACAACAGTATTGTGTCTTTTTTCCCTCCTGTCCTCCCAAACTTTACAGTTTTCTGGCTAAGTTTTCTTTTTGGTGCTCCGAACAACGATGACTTGAAGGGTGGGGGATGGGCAGCTACAGAGCGGAGACGGGTCAGAACATTTCTAAACTGGGAAGCACAGACGAAACGTCAACAAATCCACAACCCAAATTCTTTCAAGATGGCATCACAGCGGACACTGTGTGGCCTTCAGTCGCCTCAAACCAGATCTTCCGTCACCTTTCTAACACCTTCATCTTTGGACCGGACTATCACGTCTTCCCGCAAAGAACTTCTGTCGTTCTTTTTGCCTTTTGTTGCATTTTCTTGGAATTTTCCCTCAAAAATTCCACCCGGGAGCTGTTTTAGTAAGAACCCCTCCCCTAAAATTTTTAGTATCGCTTGTAACAATTTGGTCAAAATACTTCAGAACCGGCAAAGAAAACGCCTCAAATGATCCACAAAGTGACATACACCCCCAGAACTCTGGGAACCCTTCAGGTCCAAAAGTGTTCCTTCACTGTAGCCCCTCCCCCGGTCCCATCTGTTGCTGCGATGCTGCCTTTTAAACCCCTCCCCCAAATTTTAAGTATTAGTTGTAATAATTTGGTCAGAATGTTTCAGAAAATTTTAAAACCTCCACAAGAACTGGACCGGCAGAGAAAACGCCTCAAATGATCCACAAAGTGACGTACACCCCCAGAACTCTGAGAACCCTTCAGGTCCAAAAGTGTTCCTTCACTGTAGCCCCTCCCCCGGTCCCATCTGTTACCGTGATGCTGCCTTTTCAACCCCTCCCCCATGACAATCGAAGGTGCCAGCGTTCACCCGAGCCTCACCTCTGAGCCGGAACCAGACGAACAGAAGCTGTGAAGAAGACGTTTGTCCGCCAGCGTGTAAATATGATCGTTCCCGCCATCGGCCGCTCGACGCCGGGGGGTTGCGGGTGCGAAGCCTCCCTGGAGAGATTCAGATTGTCGTCTATTTTGATACCAGAGGAGATGTTTATTTTTGTAACAGCACAGACTGACCCCTGCCCCCTGCCTGCAGGAATCTGTTTGAGGATCAATGTGCCGATTGGTGATGGAGGCGGGATGAAAGGTCAAAGGTCAGCCAAAGCGTTCGGTTTCCTCTCTCTGTATATTTAAACCCATCGTAGACCCTCGGTTCTCCCCGAGGAAACCTCCTCACACCTCGTCCTGACTGAAGCTCCTCGTCGCCTCCCGTGTTGTAAAAGAACTCTATGATGAAGGTGCGCATGCACTCGCATTTGTACGTTTTATTGTTGAACGATGTTTTAATTAAAGATGTTTTGTGTCGTGAGCTTTAATCCAATCCACTTTATTTCACGTTTGCCATCTTGATTGCCATCAAGTGAAGTCAATTTAGTCGCCATGTCTTCGGGATACAGACGCCGCCATGTTGGAACCAGACGTCAGTTAGTTGTGATTGGCCCCATTGGTCTGATGGGACGTTTCTATGGCAACCACTATCCAATCAAGGGTGAGCTTGTTGAAAGATCACAAAAGATCTATCAAATGCTCCGCCTACTGTTATTGAGGCATCTGATTGGTCAGTTTATAACTTGAACTACAGAAAAAATATGTAAAACTTAGGATTTGCAAGAACATGTTAAAGTTTCTAGCCCGTTGTTGGGGCAAGTTAGGGTTTTCAAAGAAACGGCTGCAATTCGCAATTCTGCCACTAGGGACAGCAAAAGAAAAGAAATACGACATAGGAGATCAAGAAATAAACATTTCTTTCCAAGCTTGTGCCACGGCTGCTAGCGTCACTGCTACTAAGTTGCAATAAAAATAATTACTATAATAAAAATAGTCAAATGTCATTAAAAGATCGCAATGGCTCTAATAATAATAAGCGATTAGGCTACTAGGTTGGTTGAGGCATTTTTTCTGAGAAAAAAAACAAAGCTACAGATAGCAAGTTGGTATTCTATTATAATGTTTCTGGTCCGGTCCACTTGAGATCAGACGGGTTGAATGTGGCCTCCGAACCAACATGAGTTTGACACCGCTGATCTCACCGTTTGATGACTGTCACTTCAATAAGATCTTAGGGATTTGATTAAAGATTTGTTAGTGATACAAACAAATGTCCATCAAATGAGTCTGTTTTTATCGGTTAGGCGATGACATCTTAAGTTTTAATGGGATGAACTCCAACAATAGATGAATAAATCAAGCCTGGACACTGATATTGGTAAAGGGCTAGTCCACGATATAGCATTGGAGGGGGGGGGCGGAGAACTGTCTAGAATGAAGACACAACCGTCCGTGGTTTTAACCCTTAAACACTCGAGTTTTAGCCTTTATATTCTTTCAACTAGCATAACATTTCAACCATTTATCATAATTTCAGGTGATTCTCAAACGCAGAAAAGCGGCCTTGCATTGATATTTAACACTTTGATATTAGTACTTCACATCAGTATCAGGTTCATTTATAGTACCGTGTACTGACACAACTATTCAGCATCCCTGGCAGTGAGGTAGATCTTCCTAATTGCTGATGTGCCAAAGTTTTTGACAGTCGCCCTCTGATGATGTCATATCCTGTCTAGATCGTCTCCTTTTTAAGATATTCCATTAAAAAGTTACAAAAACCAACCCAGATGTGGTACCTCAAATGATTTTATGGATCGTAAAGAGTAGAACTAGATTAGAGAGAGTCTGATGGAAACCAAAGACTCTGATATTCCTGCAGAGATGATGGTAAGAAGATTTTACAAACTCATCTTTTCTTTCTTCGTCACATGGATCCTGGGTTGGTGTTTACTTCCTGTTTGAGTTTCTCCTTTTATTGTCATCTGCTGATTCTGATTTAGAATTTGGTCTGAGTATCCTCCCACCATCACTGTGACAATTATAAACTGGATCACATCAGTGACTGAAGAAATTACAGACATCACTTGTTCCTGAATCTGCTCATAGAAGATTGAATTTACCAATAATCAGGAAGATGGGCTTCGAATCAAGTAAAACTTTATTTATAAAACCAATGAATGAAAATGAAAGACGAAAATACAGCATTATGTAGGGATAGAGACCACAGACAGAGACCTTCAGAGGTAAAAATGTTAAATATTACTGCAGTTTCTGTTTCCAATACAGAGAGTAAAACATATAAATATATATTCTGCATTTAAATAGTTTTAGTTTTTCATGAATGGGATTATGAATTATTCAGTGAATTCAAATCATCTTAATAGTGAAGAGGTTTACACCTTTGAAATGATTTGATTATCAGGGCGGGTTCCTGGTTCAGACATGAGGCTGTTGTGGTGCTGGATGACCACAGGGGGGCAGCGCTGCAGCAGCGTTTTCTCCTTTCCCACAGCGTCTCTCCTCACTACACAGTCAGGTTTCTGACATTTAGATGTATCAGGAGACCTTCTTCCTCAGGGCGCTCTTCTGCAATCTCTGGACCTGAGAAAAAGTGACAGAAGTCATTAATTTTTTTTCCTGAGCTGAATAAAATGTTTAGATTTATTCTGCAAACTCCCCAGAAATGTGTTTTAAAACAATGTATTACATTTCCTCTGATCAAACATCTCAGAGTTCATCACGTTGAATCCATAAGAGAACCCTGAGAAAGAAAGTCATCTCTTCATCTGTTAAAGGTGAAGACTGGATCAGACCATGGATTGGTTCATAGATTAAACCAAGGATCAGATTATGGATCAGATCACAGATCAGTTCACAGATGAGACAGTGGATCGTATCATAGATCAGACCCTGGATCAGATGATTGATCAGACCTTGGATTGGTTCATAGATTAGATTATAGATCAGACTGTGGATCAGATCTTGATCAGATAATAGATCAGACTATGAATCGGTTCACAGATGAGGCCGTGGATCATATTATAGATCAGACAGTTGATCAGATAATAGACCAGACTGTGGTGGATCATATCATAGATTAGACCATGGATCAGATCATACATGAGATCATAGATTAGACTATGGATCAATTTATAGATAGTACAGTGGATTGTATCATAGGCCAGATCATATACTAGGTCATGGATCGTATCAAAGATCAGACCGTGGATCAGATGATTGAGCAGACCATGGATCAGATCATTGATCAGATTAAAGATCACACCGTGGATTGGATCATAGATCATACCATGGATCCGGTTATAGATCAGATAATGAATCATTTCACAGATGAGACCCTAGATCGTATCATAGAATAGTCTGTGGATCAGATATTAGATCAGACTGTTGATCAGATCATATGTATGACCATGGAGCAGATCATAGATGAAGTCAGAGACTGGACCATGGACCGTATCATAAATCGGACAGTGGATCAGATTATAGATCAGACTATAGATTGTGTCATAAATGGAATGATTGATCAGACCATGGACCAGATCTTAGTACAGATCAAAGATCAAATTATAGATCGGGTTACAGATCAGATCATGGCTGGAATTATAGATCTTCACGTCAAAGATTAGACTGCAGATTATATAATAAAAAAACAATGGTCGTATCATAGATCAGACCGTGGGTTTTTTTTAACAAATAATTTTTTATCAAACAAATTCTAGTAAACGTTTAGTCCTGTTTTAGATCCAGTCATTAAAGTCTCTTCAGGGGATCCTCTGATGTCTGTATTCTACAGCAGCGTGTAGCTGCACTCGATACTGTCAGCATGCTGAACTTTACAGTCGTGTCCTCCTGCTGAGCTGAGTGTGGCCCCGGGGCCAAAAGAGTCAAGAAGCCTCTGGAGCCTCACCAGCAAATGTCAGCAAAAAACCCTGCTGACAATCCTCAGATCTGCAGATCTGATCCTTCCTGGACCTTCAGATCCAGATCCTCTCCCTGTACTACACAGAAGTCTTCATGTGAAGGTTTCGTGTCGTCCAGGAGTTTTGTTTGTGATTCCTCAGCTACACAAAGATGGAAAGAAAGGAAAAAAAGGAAAATTAGGGCGGAAACTGTACGAGGTGAACATGGTTTATGGGGGAGGAGCTTAAGAAGGCGCCTGCCAGAGAGAAAGTGAGGAGCGTCGGTGCTCCTTCTTTTCTTCTTTCATTAATTTATCCGCTTTCTTGAGGATGACCGGAGGACGGAGCAGCTGAAGAGTCGGGACCGGGGCGCCGCCGTCCATAGATCCTGAAAGGTAACGGAGTCCGAGGACAACATCAGTCGGTCTAAGAATAGACACCGGGAAAACGTGAGTGCATCTTTGATGCTAAATGTGGCTCATCTGAATAAAAATGACCTGGAAATGTCAGATGAAGACGACAAACGGAGAAGATCCCAAAAGACTTCAGAAGAAATGAAATGACTCTCCGGAATTTTTATCATAGGAGTTTAGAAACAAATTCATCTTTATGATCCTAATTAATTTATAGCTAAAAATAGATAGTTGGATAAATAACATTTTTAAGAGCTCAGATGGTCATTTTTTTGGTTTTATCTCCTAAAAACTTTCATTTCTACTCCTGTAACATTACGTTTTTCAGAAAATTTTTTGGTCATTTTTGCCACAGATACAACAAAAAAAAACTGCTGTAACAGTAAGCTGTTTCTGTTTAAAACTAAAGATAAAAAAGGATGTGTTCATGGAGGACTAACCCATGTTCTATATGACATGGCACCTCTAAAATATGAAAACGTCGCCCCCTGTTGGTGACAACATGAAACTTTATTTGATCTGTTTGGTTCAGTTCTGATCTTAAATTACTCTGAAAATTGCTGTTAGATTATAATTGTAAGGTTTCAATTGGGCAAAAAATATTTGCAGTTTGGCCCAAAGAAATAATTTTCTAAAACAAAAGTTAGGTTAAAGTTATTGTCTTTGACTATGAAGCCAAATACGGTGGAAAAAATGTTAACATTGAGAGTTTTTAGCTGCATTCACACCAAACTCACATCAGAGACGTCCAGTTTTGATATTCAGTCAATGTGCTGATGCAATCAGAGGTCCTGTGACATGTTATTCTCCAGTGGTAGCATGTTTTTTAGCCGGCGCAATGTTTCCAAAGTTCAAATTTCTGAAGAGTTTGTATCACGTCAACAAATGCATCAGTTTTGGCCCGTGAGGTCCATCAGCGGATGGAGTCCAAAAGAATATTTAGGAGAACCCGATCTTAATTCCATGGAGACAGTAACAGTCACAGATAGACAGAAGTACCGCTGAAAGCATCTGTCATTCAGACGTAGATGTGCAGTAGATGGTGAAGATTACCTTACTGGCAGAATCTCTGAATGATCTCATGAACCCAGACGTGGAGACGGGATTACTGGTGCTTTTGTAAAACTCTTCCCAATAAGTAAATTTGATCTCTCAACACCATCCATGTCCTCCATTAATGTAGCATTAAGGCTACAACTTTTGACGGTAGCTCCACCCACATGTGGTGGCAGCAGCAGGTATATGAACACACCTTTAGACAGGCATCAATCAACAAATTTTACTTTTGTCAAAACAGAGGCAGATGGCACATATTTGCTGCAGAAATCAGGTTTGGCATGAAAGAGAATTAACTTACAAACGAAATTTCTTATTTTTGCTGAACAGGTCGATCTCATCACCATGGCAACCTCCTCAGGCGTTTCTAAACGAAGAAAGCATGCAGTCCAAGTTGAGGCCCCATCGACGGAGGAGGAGGAAATATCTGCCACTCCAGTCGACTCAATCCCTGAGGCCGCCTGGGGGGCGGAGCCAAACTTTAACCTTGACCTGACTCTGACGTCTCCAAGTAATCCTCGGAACTTTTCCAAGATGCACTTTAGCAAGAAAAGGGATGAAAGTAACAAAGAAGAAGGTAAACGAGGCATGAGAGGAACTGCTGCAATGGAACCCAAAACTTTGGTTCCACACGCTGAAAAACCGAAAAGCAGAATTCCAGCGTTGTCACCAGCAGCTGAGGTGAAAGTGAACACGGAAGGGAATCTATTCAAACCTCCATATGTGAAACCCGTCCCAACCCTCTTTCCTGTGGCACACATGGGAAACAACACGGCACTGAGTCAAAGATCTCACCAAGTGGAACAGACAGCAAACAATCCAACAGTTGTAGCCAGAAGCCCAACATCCAACCTCACATCAGACCTGGAAATACAATCAAATGCAGAAGAAGAAGGAGGAGATGTGAAGACTCCAACACCACAAACTCTGTGTGTTCCCATAATCCCAAAAAAGCACATCAAGACAGAAGAGACAAACAGGATAAGCCCAAAATTAGCCTCAAGGTTCCCCACAGGGTCCACTGGAACCAAAAAACCAGATGTAGAAATGATCCCTAACATGACAAAAACTATCTCAAAAATACCCTGTCCAAACCCAGAAACTAAGAAAATGGATTCAGCACTTCTCTGCACCAAAACACTTCATGTATCTTCTCTGAGTCCCAAACCATGGACGCAAAGACCCACCAACACAACTGGTAAGAAGTCCCAATCCAACGAGAACCTCAATGATAAAGACACAAATTCCTGTTCTGGACCCAAAACTAATGTCAAGTTTTCAAACTCCAAAGATGTGGAAGTCTCCAAAAACTGTAAGGACTCTGCATCCAACCACAGCTCAACATCTCTGATGGGATCAAGGGACACTCTGGACTCAAAGAGCAGCTCTGACTCCAAAAGTAGTTTGGACTCGAAACCTGTGTCTAGAATCAGTGCCAGAATCAACACTGACCACAAATCACTAAAAGAAACAAAGCCAGACAAAAGTTGTCCCGGTTCTAAGATATTTGCCGGTTCAAAGACTACTGTGAGGTCAAAGGCTGCCCGAGATCCAGAATCTGCTCCAAACTCTGAAGCTAGTTTGACTTTCAAAACAAGTCTTAAAGCCACCATTTCAGGAGTCATTAATCCCCCACTGAAGGACTCCCATTGTGTCCTAGACCTTTGTGGACCTGATTCCCCCATACTAAGAAGTGGCCCGAAGATTATCAGTGCTTCTGCTAAGCCCAGTTCAGATCTCAAAGCTGAACTAGAAACCTTGCCAGTGGAAGCTACTCCTCTGGAAGACTTCTCTTCAGTGATGCTTTCTTCTCCGCTGGTAAAAACAGGATCCCAGGAGGAGGAGAAGAGGAGCACCTGCTCTTTTCCAGGTAGCTTCTTCTGAATTTTTATCAGAATATCAGCAGGGACCAGTGAGAGGCTCAGAAAAACCAAAAAAAAAAGTGAATTTAAATGATGGTTTCATCTTGCAAATGTTGGGTTCTGTTTCAGGTCTGTTGGCGCCTTTGGCCACCTCCAGTCCCAAAACCACAACTAGGATTTCCTCAACAGTCAAGGATGGTTCCAAACTTGAGTCGACAACTAATGATTTTCTCAAAACAAACTCTGACAAATCCCCGGGTCTAACTCAGGCTCTCACTGTAACCAAGACAACGATGAAAACATTTGTTGGACAGGAACATTTGAAAACACCACAAGGTAAAGTCAAAATTTCAGGAGGTCCATCGTTGTGTCCTGAGGCAGCGACTGTTAGTGAGAGGTCACCAGGAGACACGAGGTTGACCACACATCGGGGAACTGAAATTATCGTAAACTCTGGAGGCAACATCTTACCGTCAGGAACAAGGCGTGAAGGAAGCAAAAAAGAAGCCATGAAGTCTTTGTCAGCTTCTGGCCCTCTTTTTTCTCCTCACATTTGTTTGCCAACGTCCAAGATGGTGAAGGAGACTTGGACCATGACTGACCAGCATGGGAGGCAAAGTTTTCAGGTAAGGGATCAGAAGGAGGTAGGCATCCAGGTGGGAGTGGAAACATCTGAACGCTCCACCTCTACAAGCCCCAGCTCAGTGTTTGGCGCCCCCTGGTGCCAGCCTGCAGCTACAACCTCAGTGAGGAGTGTCTCGGCCGAACGGTCGTCCCTCAAGCATGTTTGTAAAATCGACATCGAGCTACGCGGTCAAAGTCTACTCCCCTCCATCATAAGTGACAAATGTCAATCACTGCCGGCGTGTTTGCGCACCTACAGCTTCCAGGAAGAGCCCCACCTCATGGCGCCACTCGGACAGAACCAGGACAAAGGCGTTAGCGCTGATAGTATCTGTGAGGACGACGAAGATGAGGAAGCTGGAGAAAAGGCAGAGAAGCCACAGGCGGTGGCGTGGGACGAGCAAGGGATGACGTGGGAGGTGTACGGAGCCTCGGTGGACCTGGAGTCTCTGGGCACCGCCATCCAGTCCCACCTGGAGTCCAAGATAAGGGACCAGGAGAAGCACATCCGGACTCTGAGGAAGTCCATCTGCTCTGAAGGAAACCTGCTCAGCAAGAAACAGAAAAAAGGAAGAGGCGGAGCTCTGGTGTGCTGTGGGGGGGCGTCAGCAGTGTCGGACTGATTTCACCTCCACGCTGTCAACATCCAGAGCATGTCTGCTTGACTCGGCATGCAAATGATGATTCATAAACACGCTTGAATGATCTGAACACAACACTTTTCTGCTTTTAGTGAAACTTCTGCATCGATCGATTCAGAGGTGAACTCAACCAGTCCAAATCCTGAACGGCCATGTTGGTACCAGGAGGACACACCAACCACTGATCTGACTGGAAGAATCAAGATTTTCTCCTGTCTCAACATCTGTATCTTTGAAAAAAATAATGCTTTCAGTGAAGTTTCTGTACGAGTCACATGACAGGAAATCAATCAGAAATAGAAAACCAGGATCTGTCTCTGTGGTTGTGTCCAAATTCTCTTATTACTCTCAGATTAGTTCACTATTTATAGGATTTGGGAATTTTTAGGAGTATACAATTTCAACAATTCTAAAATCCAGAAATTCACAGAAGTTACTACAGAAATCAACTGTGCATTCATACTTTCAAGATTGGCGAAAATGGACCACAATGCATTGCGGCTGCGATTTAAGGATATTTTCAATTGAACTAAAAGTATGTACAGTTATTTTTTATAAATCATCCAAGTTTTCATCATCAGGACTCAATGGATTTCTAAATAGTCTTCGTAAAATGTTCATGTTACTTCAGGAATGTCCAAATTACGTTAAAATCCAAGACACTGTATAATCTCGGGTTATATAGTCTTTAAGGAGTTAGAGAATAGTGAGAGAATTCGGGAATATTTGTCTGTTCCAGGAATAATCTGTATGGTCCTTAACCCTTTAACACCGGAGCTTTAGTGCCAATGTTCACGTTCTTTGAACTACCGTGAAGGCTGGTTTATACTTCAAAGCTATTCGTAATCGTTTACGTTGAATCTACAATCTGGTTTTTACTGAAAACAGTCAAAAATGGACTAGTGCTTCAAGATTCTGACCTGATTGTTGAACCTGACAGTTGCATGCTGGGACATTGGAGCATCTTGTACAGTTGATTCAGATTCCTGTACCATCTGTGTCAGCTGGAGATGTTTAGAGGTGTGTCTGTGTTTGATCCAGCAGCTTCTCAGCCCTCCAGTCTGAAACAGTGGAGCTGCTGATGTGGAGCAGAAGCTGCTAAATATTTCATCCGGTTCATCTCAACACACAAAGCCAACGATTGTATGGTTTCCTGTCTGACTTTTACCTTTTCCCCTTTAGGTTGCTGCTCCACTTTCTCCTTTTTCTTCTCTCACTCCAGTTTTCAGTGTTTTCTTTCTATTATTTCTATTCTATCTGTTTCTTGATCTCTGATTATTTATCTCTGATCCTGTTTCTCTTTCTTGTTCCTCTTCTTTTTCCACACACTTCCTTTTGTTCTGAACTCTTTCCTTCTCTCATGTGGACGTGTCTCTCCTCTTCTGATCTCTTTTCCTGCTCTCTTCTGTGAAGAGTGGAGCTGTTGACGGAGCTGGATGTGAATTATTCATCAGCATTAAAGTGGTGTTCTTGTTAATAACGTCTGCCATGTTTTATTCAGACGAACCTTCACACGGCACAAAACAGGAGAAGAAGAAGCAATTTAATGCAAAAAAAATTAAAAATATCTCAATAAAACTGTTGAAAACCATCATCCTGATATAAGTGGTGCAGAGGTGTGACTCGGAAGTTAATTATATGGATAGAAAAACGTAATATATTTACAAACTTTTGTGCCTTACCTATGTGTCTCCATGTTGAGCTTCGGTCACAACTGTCCTTATGGGTGGATCTGGGCTGTCTTTGGGGGAACCTGTAGGAAAGAATGTTTATGGACATGTTTATCTACGGGTATGCTGCGGGCAACAGGATGTGGTGAACACTTATACAACACATAGGAGTAAGTTAGGGGGAGTAGGTGGGTTGCAGGTGTTCGTTATACATTTTTCTTTTAATTAACACCACAAATCCCGAGGACTGGGCCAATTAGTGCTGATACGTGCACGCTACAGTCTTACTGTAAGAAACAAAGAAAGAAAGACAACCAGTTTAGGTTGTGTGGACTAATACAAGCTCACCACCTCAGTGCAGCATTTGTGTGCGGTCAGCGAGAAGCCAGAACTCACACCTCATTAATGACTAGGGAGTAGCGTAAGGACACCATAGGACAGCATCACTTGTACATCATAACTGTGTGGAACTTATACTTTTCTTAGGAATACTTCACGATACACTTTCCACATGAACAACAATGGTACGTTCCATTTTCATGATGTTCCCTTGATGTGACCGTATGAGCCTCAAGGGTTGCTAAAAGACACACCTGTGCTCCCCTTAAGATGTGACCATCCCTCTGTGACCCTCCACGGACCCGGACCACCTAAGAACCTGCAGAACTCTTACAGGTCAACTGTTATCCATGAGGCACAATTATGGGTATGTCCCACTGGTAAGAGGCCCTAGGATGACCCATGAACATTGGAGCAACTCTGTCTTAGAACCTCAGAACCTTTGGACGGAACTAAAGGAAGTTCCTGTGGAGAGGAAGATCTGGACATTTAGACTGATGCCCCCATGACCTCGACTCGGATAGGAGGAAGAAGATGGATGGATGGATGGATGGATCAATGAGTGAATGAAAGGATGGTTGTGTCAATAGATGAATGCATGGATCAATGGATGTATAAATGGGAGGATGGATGAACAGAAGATGGATTGATGGATGAATTGAAGGATGGATGGGGCATTGGATGGATGAATTCATGGAAAGATGGATGAATGGAAGGATGGACGAATGGATGGATCAATGGATTAATGAATGGGTGGATGGATGGATGGATGGATGGATGGATGGAGAGATGGATCAATGGATCAATGGAAGGATGGATGGATCAATGGAAGGATGGATGAACAGGTGGATGGAGCGATGAATGGAAGGATGGGTGGATCAGTGGATGGATGGATCAAGGGATGGATAGATGAATGGATGGATCAATGGAAAAACGGAAGGATGGATCAATGGATTAATGAATGAATGGATGGATCAATGGAACGATGGAAGGATTAACAAAAGAAGGATGGATTAAAAGAAGAATGGATAATCTATTGGTGAATGGATCAATGGACAGATGATCAAAGGTTTGCAAGTTAGAGATCAATCTCATTTATACAACATTTCATCCAAATTATTTTCAGATTTGATTCTTCAGAACTTTTATTTTTCATTATTTGACGAAAAACAGTTTTAACTATTTAATTCATTAAACTTTTTATGTCTCTTTTTTATTTCCTTTCTTGACTTTTCAAAGCTCCTTTTGGTAGAACCCCCTCCTCCGCTGGACCGGTTTCATCCGTTAACTAACATTTGTGATTTGAGCTCCTGCCTGACGTCAGGCTCTGCCCTCTGATTGGCTGCTGGCTCAGTTAACCCCCCCCTTTCAGCGCCCTCTGCTCCACAGGACGCGTGACGGCTGAAGGCAGCTGGTGGAGCCCGTCAGGACACCTGTTGCCAAGGAAACCGAAACAGGCGGAAAAACTGATTAAAAAGCAAAGTGAGTTTCTGCAACTGACTTGTTGGAATTGACTTTTAACTTTGGGAGAACTGATGTTTTAGTGCATCCTTGAAGTGACTGAAGGCGTTGTGTTTTTAGGCTGCAGTAAACTAATAATTCACTGATTAAACATGTGTAGTAGAATAAGACTTGACACCTTTAAAGTCAGGACGTCCTTCCTGCAGCTTCAAATCATTAACTCCACTAAAGTATCCTAGCAAACATCAGAGTTTCTGTTTTTAAACCTTTTTCTCTGAATAATTGTCATTTTTGAGGGAAAACTCTTTGGATTTGTGTGTGTACAACAGTATTTTGTCAACATTCGGTCACATGATTTCCTCTGAGTGTTCTCTGTCTGAAAGGCCAGTTAGAGGACAGAGTATAAGTTAAAGCTGTCATAGTCACTTTTTTATATAAATAAAAAAAAAAGATTTTTGACACAAAAACTGCCTTTCCAAATTAATCTCCAAAACAAATAACGGCTTTTCTGGACATTTATACTGATTTCAGGTGAGTTTATCTGGCTTTGTGGTTAAATAACCGTTGGTCTGTGTTTTGTTTTGGTCTGTTTGTTGTCTCCTGTCACTCTGCGTATTTTTATCGACGCCGCATGTGACCGACTCGTAATGGTTAGGAATCTGAGAGGTGCAACATGCAGAGTTGCAGAGCTAATTGTGGAAAGGACATTTAAAGAAACGTAACCTGTGCTGCTTTCCAGAGTCTTTTAATGCTCACAAACTTTAGACTTCAAAATATTGAAGCATTTGACACAAAAATCTGAAATTCTTAAGACATTTTTGAGATAAAGTGTCCAAAAACAACATTCTATCTCTGTCTTCAGCCCATCGAATAATCGTGCAACCATGTTATTTGACTTTACATACTTTAAAGTCGGATCATATTTTGATCTATTTTCAAAGTGTTATCGGTTCTCTTTTTATTATGATTGTGTCATTTTTACCCCAAATCCTAAAACTTGTGGTTTTCTAGGACATCATTTGTAGAGAATCGCAGTAGAAATTTCCTTCTGAGTTGTAGACAAGACCATTGGAGTGAAGGGGCCACCGCCCTCTTTACCCTCCCCATTGCTGAGAGCTATCCGTTACATCCCCTCCTACTAGCTCACACCCCTAATCTAACACTAGCGGTGCAACTAAAATAGCGAGCAATGTCAGAGCTATCCAGCCGTACGGTTTTGATCCAGATACCAGCTAAGACGAGGAAATCAAAGACGTTCATGGATCTGTTTGTCTGCAAGAGGTTGCATCAGAATGGGGCGGAGCTGAGAGGTTGTGGTGTATTTTCTACTTGACGAATACGGGCATCATCTGCTCCTGATTCACTACAACTAGAATAAAGAAATGCAAAGAAATACAATTTTCTATGAGAAAAATCCCACATAAAACATGTTAAAAGTAACATTTTCGTCGGAGTGGGACTTAAAGGAACCCAAAATAAAGCAAGAATTCTGTTTTATTTTGACTTAATTGATTACATTTTGTGTTTTCAAGAGTTTCTTTCTAAAGTCAGACATTAGTTTGGTCTTTACAATAAGGGATTTTATTTACTTTGTGTAACTTCAGATCTTTTTAAATGTTGACTTAGAACTTATTTGACGGTGGAATCCATTTTTCCAAAGTGATATAAGAACAAGGTTTTCCCGTTTGGGTTTCAGGAATTGGCTCGGTGTTTCCTGTTGTTGGAAAGTCTCCACAGCTGTCACAGACTCAGTCATGTCACCTGCGGTCTTGCTCAACCTTCTGCGCTGCGGTCGGGTCTCCGTCTCCAGACATGGCGTCTTCGGCGCTCGTTCCTCCCTTGACACTTCCCCGCCATCCGGACAGGTAGCTCTGGCCCAAATCTTTCAGTTTCCAGAGTTCTTTACTCTTCCATGAACTGGTTCCTGTGGCATTCCTGCAGATGGGCAGGGCCCTGCTGGGGGTCATGGGGGTCCGTCAGACCAGCGGATCTATCCGCTTTGATCAAGACAACAGCGGCCGACCGCTGACGTGGGACTCCTTTGGAATTTGGGACGACCGCATAGAAGAACCAATACTGCTGCCCTCCAGTATCAAATATGGGAAACCCATTCCACAGGTGAGGTACAAACCGTTAAAGGCAGAAATATCTAATGTGTCAGAGAGGATTGTGGGTAACGTGAAGCCTGACCTCTCGCAGATCAGTCTATCTCGGGTTGGCAGCACATCAGTTGTTGGCCTCAGGAAGCAGAACGAGGACCGACTCCGCATCGGCCGTTTCCATGAGAGCCTGCTTTACTTCGCGGTGTTTGACGGTCACGGCGGCTCGTACGTGGCAGACTACTGCCAGACGTACATGGAGAAATTCATCAGGTGGGACATGGTTTGGGAACGACCAGGAAAGGTTCTCAGTAGCAGCCTGCTTCACAAACCTTTGACTGCTTTGTCACAGAAACGCTTTGGAAGAGGACGACAACCTGGAAAAAGTTTTAAAGAAAGCCTTCTTAGATGTCGACAAGGCACTTCACACTCACCTCTGCCTCTTCAACGATGGTAAGACGATGGCAAGCTCTCTCTTTTTTTGTTGATATCAACCAAATACTATAAGAGTACTGTAATAAAGAATTTCAATAATAGTGAATATTTGCTTCCCTTTATCCCCAGCCTCTTTCTTGACCGCCGGAACAACGGCAACGGTTGCCATGCTGCGTGACGGCCATGAGCTGGTGGTGGGCAGCGTCGGTGACAGTCGGGCTTTGCTTTGCAGGAAGGGACGGGCCAAAAAGCTCACCAAAGACCACACACCCGACCGCAAAGATGAGAGACAACGGTACTACAACTGAGACACCTCACCCTAAACTACATTAATCACCAGTACAGTATAGTAAAATGGTCCATTTATGGATCACATGGGATGGATGGCGAAAAATCTCTACCAAATATTAATGCACCTTTAATGCTAATAAAATAGTAAAAACAGTGCGACTACAGAAAAAGTTAAGCTAACAGCTATAACAATTGAGGTCATCCAACATCTCTTTTTTTTCCACTTGGCTTTTGGTATTTTGTACACAAAGCATTTTATTTAGTTTGAGAGAAGATTGTGAACTGCAAAGAGGAATACAGCCAAAAAGAGGAGAGAACTTTTTGCTTTGGCGCTTTCTTTTGTTATGATACATTCTCATCACCAAGTTGTCACATATTGACGTTTGGTTAAGGACCCCATCACGTCAGTTTTTGACGTTTTGGGTGTTCCCTACTTATCATTTTTTGATGTGTTGGCTGTTCCCATTAAATCAAGGGCCCTCAACCTCCAGGTCACGAACCGGAACAAATCCAGTACCAGAACAGGGTCTCAGGGGTCTGCAACCCTCAGGACGTGGTACCGGATGCGGTACCGGACGTGGACTGATCCTTGAGACGTGTCAAGTACCGCTACACAAACCCGGTACTGGTACCCTAACCCAGCATTGGACGCGGTACCGGACCCAAACGGGTACCAGACAAGGTACCAGGTGCAAACCAGAACTGGACGTGAAACAGTACAGAGATAGGGTACTGGTACTTGCTAAGGGTTAGGGACTGGTACCTGTTTGCAGCCTGGAGGTTGGAGACCCATGATTTAATGGGAACGGCTAGCTTGTCAAAAAACGTTGGGGACACCCAAAACGTCAATTTTTGACACAGAGGAGTCCTTAACCAGACATCAATATGTGACGAGTTGGGAGTCAGAATATTGAATTGAATTGAATTGAACTTTATTCATATCCCAGAGGGATAAATGAATCTGTCATGGCACCAGAAAAAGTAAAAAAAAAAAAGCTGCATGTAGCATATTAAAATAATACACATATATATAAATATAAAAAACACATGTTATGTTGCATAATGACCTTCCACTAATCAACTGGTTTCAATGTGGGATGTCAGTGTTTCTAACTGTTCCGTTCTATTTTTCTATGGATCTACAATCAGAGGGGAGCCAAAAGTGGGAGCTTGTTATGGCTTAATGGATCATTTTCATAATTGAAATGTTCAAAATACCGTATCGGACCGTACCGTACCACTCAGAGGCCTTAGATTACTTTCTAATACCCTGTTCCCATTCCTATTCTCCTACTTGACCTGCACCCTCACTGCAGCTTCCAGGGGTAAACGCAATCTCTGTTAACGCCCTCCATGGGGTATAAATAGACTATACACTGTTTAGGAATGGTGGTGACTCTGGCTCAAGGACCCTCTTTCATTCTTAGTTCTGATCTTGTAAATGAAACCCAAGCAGAGCAGCATGTGGACGGATTTGGGATTCCCTAAGCAGCTGCTGTTATGTAACAGCAGGGCAAGTCCGCTTTTACCATCAGGGCATCAATCAGCAGATGTCGTCCATAAGAGTTAAGTTTCTATGTGTGTGAAAGGCAGACTTTAGACTCAGAGGATTGACGGATCCCCTAATGTCACTTTTTTTGCCTGGTTTGGTAACTTTATCACAAAATAAACATTACTTGTTTGATGTCTGCTGATCTTAGCTTCACAAATGTTATTAACTTCATTCCATGAAGGATTTCTATTGCTGTCCAAACCATGCAGGTGATGCATATATCACGTTTCAGATGCTTCATCTAAATGTCACATAGACTTCCTTGTGGAACATTTTCGTCCTCATCAATCACGAATACATTTGAGTCCAAAGTTCTGTTCACATAGTTCCGTGCTCCAGTGCGATGAAAGGAACACTGTCTACAAAGACAGACCAAAATCAGGTTCAACGGACTTCAAGTCTCATGGCGACCTTGGAAAACCACAAAAGCATAATTACTCAGCATAAGTCTACAACGTAAACCAAAACAAGAGAGACTTTTTTCCCTATAAAATAAACTGTCACAGCTCAACATGTTTACAAATGTTTATTTAATGATGGATGGTAAGCAAACAAAATAAGTGTGTAGTTCCCCTTACTGTAGTAGCAGCATCTGTACTCAGGTCTAGAACTGTTTGGATAATGTAAACGCTGGTGGAAAACAACTGTGCTGAAGCATGATTCCATACAAACTGGTGTAAGTGGGCTCTACATCTTCAAGACATCAAAGAACATTCTCAACAACATGTTCGGACATTTTGACACAAGCTAGTGTAAACACTAGCTAACATACGTTTAAAGATAATGCTTATTAGCTAATTCTAGCTAACCATTTAAAAAAAACTCGTATTAGACTTTAAGGTTGTGCGTTTGTTTTGTTCAGGATCCAGAGGTCTGGGGGCTTCGTAACATGGAACAGTGTAGGCCAGGCCAATGTTAACGGACGTCTAGCCATGACGCGCAGCATTGGAGATTTCCACCTTAAATCCACTGGTGTCATTGCAGAGCCAGAAACACAAAGACTCAACGTGAGTACGATGTGATTTTCAGTGAACTGATGATCAGTAAGATAGTCTATCGGGCCTGAACTTTCCATCTTCACAGATCCACCATGCCAGCGACTCCTTTCTAGCTTTGACCACAGATGGAATCAACTTCCTGTTGAGTGACCAAGAAATCTGCGATATCATCAGTCAGTGCCACGACCCGACAGAGGCTGCAGATGTCATTGCTCAGCAGGTAAGTTAACACTTTTATTAATCGATCTTAGTTAAGGAAGTCATAAAACGCAATCAGAACGGGGTAAGATATATGCTTTAGAGTGGGAGTCCAAAGTCCAGGGATGTGAAACAAAGGCAAACCTAAGGTGCAAATTTCAAGCAATAAGAGGCAGATGATTGGCAGTAGTAACCTAAGAAAGGAACAGACAAAGACAAAGAAGATTCCAAAAGTCATAAAACAAGTTAATCCTTTAAACCCTCTATAGCGCCAGTTTACGCAATTAACATAACTCCAGTGGATTCTGAAGCTGAGAAAAGCAGCTTTGCGCTGATATGCACAACTTTTCAGTACAGCTTTTGTCCACATCTGCGATAATTAGCCCTTAAAAAACTATTTCGGACAACCCTACCCCTTCAAATGTCCCTACAGTTAAAGGGATAGGGATAAGCCTTAGGAGTAGGGGAAGAACTGAGATTTGACCATGGTATCACCCAGATAACATGGCCCCTCTACTCAAAAACTACATGTGGATTAATATTGATTTTTTTCACCCAACATAAATGTAAGTTCTCTTGTTTTTTTTTTTGTTTTCATAATTTTACTGGCATTTTAATAAAATTAGCAATTGTACAGTGCTGAGATACATTACCCAAAAGTAAAATAAAAGTCCTAATCAAGAACCTTGAGGAACGCCTTTATCCTGCCTTTCTCGTCCTAACAAGTTAATGAAAGACAACATTTTAAATGGTTGGTAAGATGCATAATTTGCCAAATTTTTCAATTTTTGGCAAAAAAATCCAAATGAAATCACGGCTTTGCTAAAGTGTTTATGCTAGCACTTTTAGCAATTTTCTTAGCATTCACGATACAACTTAGCACAAACGAGTTTGAGTGAAGGCTATCGTTTGTTTCAGGCGCTGCAGTACGGGTCAGAGGACAACGCCACCATCGTCATCGTCCCACTGGGAGCCTGGGGCAAACACAAAAGCTCCACCGTCATCTACAGCATGAGCAGGAACTTTGCCTCCAGCGGGAGATGGGCGTGAACAAGACGCTTTTCAGACAGTAGCAGCTAACGGGCTTAAAGTCAACCACGAAAAACACAAACCTACTTCCTTCACGTCGCCCCTCTGAAGCACGAAGAGATGCTTCTCTGTCATCGTGTTAGCTGCTGTTGGATCAGTCAACAGTGTAAATAGTGTATTATAAGAATTGATGCTGTACATACAGGTTTGCTGCCGCATTCGTCCACCGTGTCGTGTTTGTACATTTGCTTTTAGATAAAACACTTCGACATTTTCCCAAAAAGTTACACCAAAACTAAGAATGAGTTCAAATGGTTTGACGTCTTTTTTAAACACAGATTTCTTAAAATATATATTCCTAAAGAAAGTTGAATGTCAAACCAACTGTCCAGACTTCTGACTTTATGCACACAGAAAGAAGAAGGTTTGACAACAGAACAACTTCCCTTTTTTATAAATAGTTTATTTTCATATTTTTGAAGGTCTTGTGATTTTGATTTATGTAGATGATGATAAGCACAGCAGAAAGCCACAATGATCCACCAGTTTATGTCTGCTTTTCCTTTTGCTTTAATTTCTTATCAGTTGTAAATCAACCAACTTCTGGAACCACAGAAAGAGAAACATACAGGGAAGAAATAGGATGTTACACACATCAACATTAAAGTGGAAGGAGTGAGATGTCTAAAAATCTGTGGGTCGATGCAGATGATAACGCGTGTTTTCACTAAACATGCAGATAATCTATAACTGTAGCATCAGTCATTAAAGACTGATGTCAAAGCGAGTTTGCTAAAGCAATTTATAATGAGAAAGTCATCGCAGATTTGTGCTGGCTGTGGAAATAAAGCAACAATTCACAAGAATCCAAGATGAGTCTGTGTTTCTTCAATCAAGTTTGAGTTATTTCAATGGTCACATTTAAAAAACTAAAACTTTTGGAGGCATTTGAAAGGCAAACATGGCAGCTTCTCCAGACTGTAAAAGGCAGGGAATCCTGAAGACGCATCGGATGGAGAGAAAAGTGGATAAAAATGCTTGAAGTCTGAATAAAACAAGGGTTAGAGCTATAATCACATGTACCCGTACAGGAATTGACGGGTGCCGTGGTTTTTTTTGGGTTGTTGCATCTTGAGGAGAGCGCAAGTGTATCTTGTAGTTCCCCTTGAGGCCCGTATGAACACCTCAAGGGACCTCATGAAAATGGAACATGCCATTGTTGTGCGTGGGTAGTGTATAGGTACCTGCACACCGGTCGCGTGTGGCACATTCAAGTACACACCATACACGACTTCATGTCTCCCATTCAGTCTGTGGCGTTCACACCAGACACGCAGGTAGCGGTGAAAAGAGGAATCTTAATCTTTTGTTCTTTTTACTGTTTACTTGCACTAGTCTGCCACCTACAGGTGGTAGAGGCTCTGTGGTGTAAATCCCACAAATCTTGCTTCAGTCTTTATCTTTTACAGCTCAATTCTGATATTTGAAAGACTTCTGGCTGGGCAGAAAAAGGCAATTCATGATTGTGTTTGTAATGATTCCATGCTTTGAAAAGATTGCTACCATACGTAGGAATGGGTAAATTTTAAAGATACTACTCCACTTATCGATCCAGTATTCTTATCAATACATTTCTGTGTGAAAACCAGGGGGAAGAAGATACATTTTGAGAAATACTATCATGACTTTCATTATTCTTTCTCTTGTTGCTGGCCCCGCCCTTGTAATTCCTGACCAATGACTGAGGAGATCTTTAGTCATGTGGTTTTGTTTATCAGCTTTGGTTTAAAACAAGAAAGGCCTGTTGACGGCAGTTTCAGTACAGACCAAACACATGTTCAGTCTGAATACACCCTTAGAAACCGCTTCTTGTTTGTCTCATAGGTGTGATGTAATGAATGACTGCCCCCTGCTGGTGCAAGCTGGTAAGTGTTTGATCATGTTACTCCTGCGCTTCATTTGAGCTCCATTCCGTTCAGTTTGAACACAGAACCGAAAGATATCTGGAGGATCTTTTACTGCGTTTAAAGACAAGTATCCCTATAAAGTCATTTTGGAATAAAGGCATTTTGTTTACATTGTTTTCAGTCAAGAATCTGATGGTACAGTCAGCTCATAACACGCTGTGTTTCTGGCAACAGTCGAGGAATCTCCTCCCTCACAGATTTAATCAGATTTGTCCTCCATTACCTTCCGTTGGACTGACGGCTGGTTCCTGCCGCAGACATCAGATCGTAAAGGAATCAGACGAGAGGCCCTTGGATACCAGGGGCTAAATTTAGAAACCTCTGGGAGTAGTTAGATGATCTCACATGACCAGGAGGCGACGCTGAAGAACAGAACACGGTAAGTAGACCCAGAACTTCTTTTAAAGGAGCGATTGCTGCTGAGCGTCACAGAACGGTGCTGTGTGAAGAGCTGACATCCGTTTGACTTAAGATAGCAAACTCTGAGGAATAGTGTAAATATTTCCATCCTAACATCACTTAAGAGAATGTTTGGTTGTTCGTGTGGAGTTTTACGGCGAACGGGATGTAATAAATTCTCTGTGTTTCAAAACAAATGAATCTGAGTAATAGTTGGAATTCCTTAACAGTTTAATTTACCAAAAAAGACACAACTTGAAACAATATTTAACAAATATTCATTGTTTTACTACAAGACTCGCATTTTTCTCATGGTGGAGGACACATATATAAAAAAGTTAAGATTAAAACTGTGTTTCTGAATATTTCGTTATTTAAATCCTGTTGGATCAGATCAACACCTGTGGTTTGAAAAAGCTTGGTTTGTGACATAATTGGCAAGCCAAATTCTCCCGTCTCTGCTACAATTCTAAATCATCCACCTTTAGACAAATAGATCCATTAACGTCTTCCTTTTCCTTGTCTGAGCCGGTATCTGGCTCCACACTATATGGCTGCATGGCTACGATATTGCTCAGCATTTTTTTTTCTTTTTTACTATGCTAATGTTCATTTAGGATTGTGAAGGGCTGTAAACTAACAGGAGATAGTTCAAAACAAAAGCTTGATGGAATATCAGTGGATAAGACTATTTCTGCTGCTAAAAAATCTAAAAAAGACATGTCTTTTTAGATTTTTGCTAAAAAAAAAATCATAATTATAATGCAAACACCACTGGGAACGCTCTTACAATAAAAAATTTATATTTGGAGTGGGACTTTAACAAGTTGGCAAATTTGTTCAGCTGCAACACGATTTTTACCAGCAGAGGGCGCTGCTGCAGCATAATAAAGAGTCAAACTCTTCTCAATTAACTTTTTTTTCTAACTAAAAATAAATGAAATTTGTTCTATTATTTTTGATGCAAAAACCAATATTTCTTTTTAATTCTAAAATTTAACTGATGGGACGAACACAAATAAATGAAACCACATTTTGTGAATATTTTCTTATTAACTTTTGTAGCAGAAACAAATTCAGGGAATTAAAAATACTCTTAACCTTGACTGATTGACAATCAAATCAAATTTACCAAATTTAAATTTTTATGGGTTTGTTTTTAGCATTAATCATATAAAACATATAAATACATATTTACAAAACACTTTGAAATTTTCCCTTTACAAAAATATACTTTTTCAAATTATCAATATTTATTTAATTTGCATTTATACTTATTATCACAAATTTCCTTTTTGCAAAAAATAGAAATTAAACATAGCTTATAAAGTCAGTATTGTTGATTTAAAAAGCTTATTTTATGGAATATTAAGCTTTCTTTAGTTATCATCACATCTTATGACAAAGTGTAGAAATGTTGCATAAAATAAAATAAAATAAATCACATTTAATTTGAAAGAAATCAAAATTAGAAAGAAAAACAACAAATACAAAAATGTTGAACTATTTGAAGGTTGTCCTCTAAAAGTATTTGACCTATTTTTTTAAATAATAGTTATTTTGCAATCTTTTATAGAGATTTTAAAAGGAAAAGTCTAAAAACTGTCAAAAAATAAGAGAAAATCCGGTTCTTTGTGTTAGAATTAAAACAAGCTTTTTAAGTATTTTTATCTTAAGTTATAAGGACATATATTTAATGAAACGAGGCTTCAATTTTCTTTTCTTTTTTTTTTCTTTTTTTAATAAAAATAAAGCTGTAACCATAGACTGTATATAAGAATAACAGTCAATGGCTGTAACCGAAGGCGTGCCGTACGTGACCAACAGCGCCCCCTGTCGGCGTCCTCCCGAAAATGAAGGCGTCCGGACGTCCCGACGCCGAGCTGCGGTTCGGTTCAGAGCCGGTTCGTTTCTGTCAGCGGGTCTGCCGCAGTCTGGTCGACGCCTCGCGGGTGTTCTGGACGTTTCTGTGGACTGTCTCAGCTCATTAAGCGGCAGAAGACTGGGCACGCGCTCCTGTGCGCGAGTCACAACACGGTGAGAGGTTCGCGCGGGAGGAGAAAAAAATCCGTTCAGTCATATAATGTTCAAGATTTTTACGTCAATTTTCAGCACTTACGTCACATTGATGGTTCTCGTCTGGCAGACGGCTTTTCCTCGAGGCGGGAATCTCTCTCACGGAAAAGGGAAAGCGGTTCAGTTTTTCTTCCATATTTTTGGATTTCTTCCCAAATTTCTGACTATTTAGACTCAATTACAGCATTAAGATAAGGAGAAAAACCCACGTTGTTCTCATCAAACTGTTTATTTCAACTCATGTAACTACAGTCCTGTTTTAGGTCTTAGAGTTTACATGGAAATGTTTTTAAAACATTTTAAAGAAATATAAAACAGCAGTTGATAATTTAATGTATGGGAAATTGCAGAGGCCAATACAGTCAGATAAAATAGTTGAAATAAGAGCAATGAAAGTATATGAAATATATATATATATATATATTTCTAAAAGTTTGTCATCGATCAAGTTTTATGAAACATTTGTCCTTAGTTTATCTCAGGAGTTATGTTCTAAACATAACCTCCAATAGACAAAATGTACAAAGTAGTCAACTTATTATTATTATTTGTTGTTTTAAAGACCCTTATTTAAGGAAAATTAAGCTTAAAATTGCATATCTGCGTATTTTTTCATTCAAATAGTGTTGAATCAGGAGCATGCGAAAATGTAGCATTGACATAGAACCTACAATGACAAGCCACAATCTCCATTTCCGATTACTAGAACCACGTACGTCTTCAGTGTCCCAACTAAAATCTAACTCATAACTGTACGGCAGGATAGCTCCGATATTGCTCGCCATTTTTGTTGCACTAATATTGTTAAGTTGCGGCTGTAAGTGCTGTAAGCTAGTTGGAGAGCATGTACTAAGAAGGAAGTTGGGTTATAGGGGCTAGGTTCAATATATGTATGCTAGGTTCACATTGGACGCGGAAGCGCTGCAAACCGGAGTGGAGTACGCACGGCATCCGCTCTAACCTGCAATTCATACCAGGTGCTTATGTTTCCGCAATGGTCGACAGGCGCTTCTGGGTTTTTTTTTTATTGCCATCATGGGTAAGTTAATAACCTAAAAATATTACCCCATGTTTCTGCTAAGAAAAGAAGCAAGTAGTTACTATGCTTGTTTAATTTATCTGTTGTTGAGACACAGAGAAGTGTGTGTTGTGATTTTATGTTTATTTTCATCTCTACTGTCGCATATGTCAATTGCGGTGTTTTATTGGGAAAAACTGGTTATATTTTGAAATGAAACCAGATTTTTTTTATTTATCTTGATGTAACGTCCTGCCAGAATTGACGCAGAGGTGTGAACCACACCATGGGTTAACAAGGGCGCAGAATAGAAGCGGCCTTGTTAACCCATGGTGTGGTTCCGCGTCCAGTGTGAACCATGCGTTACTCCATGCCAATGTCCCGCCCCAACTCAGATGTGAATATCTAATAAATTTCTAGATGTCCTAGTAAAGGACACCAGTTTTTCACACTTTTGTCTCTAGTCTAAACTCTAAAATTTCAAATTTTTGTATAAAAATAAGTCCAGTATTACAGAATGAAAACAAAGATCAGTTGAATGCATTCTGTACTGGACAAGAGTCACAACATGAAGGAAAGTAATTGACAGTCATCTACAGCCTACCATGACATAGTACTCAATGCGTTTCGATTGCACAAAAAAATGTGCAAGACTGTGAAGGGTTAACCACTAGGACCGCTGTAAATGGTTCATTTGGGTGACAATGGGTGTTGCCTTCTATTGTCCGTTATTTATTTTCTTATTTAAGATCAAAAGTATGAAAAGCGGTGCTTAATCCCTTTGATCTGTCAAATTGGTCTTGGAGTTTCTTGGCCGTGTTCCTTATCTCATCCACTGTGGAACACGATGTTGATATACAAATAGTTACTGGTAGTGTCAAGGATCCAGGTCCCAAGAAGTTTAATGATCTCATCAGACCCATGTCAGAGTCCACTTCTGGCATTGGTACAGTTCCCATAAGCCCCACTCAGTCCTGAACACTCTTGCTTTACTCTGATTTATGGTTCACCCATTTCATACTGCGCCATCTTGTATCGTTCTATGTTAGAACCCTAGTAGTTGTGGTTCTTCCACTGTTTTCAGCATAACTAGACTCCACAACCGTCTTTGTCTAGAGTCCTAAGAACTGCACATCTGGATACTTTCTCAGTTATGCTTTTTTCCTTTCTTTCAATTACTTTAAAGTAAACCTAGACCAAAGCTGTATCTCCATTGTTTTGATGAGACAACAAAAACTGTAACACATGTAGATATCCTCGTAGTTTTGGCCGCCTTACTACAATAATCCTGCCCCCTTTGAGTCCAGATTTTAAGATAACTGAAATTCACTTCAAACCAAGCAAGACTGCGTGATGGAAAAACCACCAGTTGTCGGTACAGTGGCCCAAAACGCCAAACGAACCTGACTCTTGGGTCAGACGTACTCCGGTACGGTTCGGAATGAGTCCTTAAATTGTAGATATGAGTTGTGAAAAACCGGTCATGGATGATTCTCCTGAACTCTGAACAAACATAAAACTCATTCTCTTATAACTGCATGTACCATAATAAAAACCAATAAAGAAATTCTTACTTGTTCTAACTTGTTTTAATAAACTCATAAAAAAGATGTTTTAAAGTACCACACAAACTTTTCTGCAAGAACAGGTAGCCTTCTTTCTAGATTATTTCATTTACCTGTATTTGTTTATTCGTGTCCTTAATTTTTAGCGTATTTCCAGGAACATTTTTGCATAGTTTTGGATTAAACAGGGTGTGCTTTTGTCGTCAGGAGCCTCATAACTGTTTGAAAGAACTCTCGTTGTTAGAGCTCAACTCTTTTCAGTCTTTCACACATTTCTAATTCCAGCTTTAAAATATTTTTTTTTGGCTAAAGGTGATTCCATCTCCATATTTGACGCCTGTAAACGTTTGTAGATTACAGTGATAGTAAACATTTCTGTGTGCTTTGGTTTTACGGCGCTGTCGAGGTTTTACGAGGCGTTGTTCTCAGCTGGTGCCCTTCTGCCCTCCGCTCTTATCATGACTGTGTCATAAAACTGCCCTCTCACTGTATATTAAACAGGCTGTGCGGCAGTGGACGCACAGGCGGGGTTACGGCACAGTCAGGGAGCCGCTCGCTCAAGTCTGGACGCTTTCTGACTCTGTCAGGTAAGAGATCTTTTATACGTTTTCTTTCACAAATCTTTCACTTCTATTTGACTTTTGACTTGATGTTTTTGCGGTTTAGAAAAGGAAGTTGGGGTTTAGCAAAATATGGGTTTGACTTGAGCGGCAGGAAAGCTGAGGATTCAAAGGGCAGATGTGACTGATATCTGCTCAAACATACTGTACTTCTGCCTGGTACACATTGACATTAAACCTCTGTTGCAGCGACTTCAAGAAATCTTCTATAAATCTGGAAATCAAAGAAAAATAATACAATATAAAAACCTTTATAATCACAATATTGTTAGTTAAACAGCTCAAAGTATTTTAGAAAACTATCAGGGAGAGAAAGCTGAAAAATGTGATGTAAAAATGCTTTAATATTAACTTTTCTCTGTTAAATTAATATTTTTTAAAAATCTTGGAATCATTGACAAAACTGAGAGGTTTTTGGTTGTTTTCTGAAAGTACCAGTCGGTCGGTATCTATGCTGTTTCATCTGTTTTGCTGCGGTATTGATGGCTTTTAATAATTAACTTGAATGTTTATCTAAAATGACTTTGAGGATGTTGAGCCTAAAAAACGTACTTTTTTTAGGCTTTTATTTGTGTACACTAAAATCTCTGAGACTTTGAAAATATTAAATTTATTAAGTTTTATTTTGACTGCTGGATTGTTCAAATTATTTTTATTGAAGTGTTTTTTTTTATTTAACAAAATTTAATTGAAAAATGCTAAACATTTTTGAAAAAGATCTGAATATTTTTTATGTGAAGACACTATTACGTATTGACATCATCGATAAGCTCCTTAATTTATTTATATATGTATGTATGTATGTATATACATATATATATTTATATGTGTATGTGTATATATATTCACACACATATATATATATGTTTTGTTTTAATTAAAACGTTAAAACTGAAAATCTAGTTTGTGTAATAACATTTTTTGCCAAGAACCAAAAAAGAAAAATAATCCGAAAAAATGTTTAAATTGTGAATTTTGAAAATTTGTTTATTTGGAATCTTTACAGGGGAAAAGGTGAAAGATGCCAAGTCACGAGATGACCGACGTCGGGGTGAATGGCACCCCCAAACACAAGGTATGTAGAGGGGGAGTCTTTATGCTCACAACAAAACACAAGCCTGACTTCAATTCCCTCTCTCCGCAGTCTAAGATCGCGCGGCAGCAGCTGCACGGCGCCACCGTCAGCTTCCACAACATCCACTACAAAGTGAGGACGGGAGGAGGCTGTCTCTGCTGGAAGAAAGGCCCCAGTAAAGACATCCTGATCGACCTGAAGTAAGAGTCCCCGCGTTCTGGCCTGTCATTCATGAAAGCAGGAGCTGAACTGGAAACACAACGCTCTTATTGTGAAAGGACTTGTTTCTTTCTTTTTGTAGTTTTTATTTTACCTCTAAAATTATCCAAAGTATGTTTAACTTTGACTTAAAATGGTGGAAAGCGATCAAAGATTAGCATAGGATGCAGTTTGGATTCAGGATCTCCCGGTTTTTCCTCCTACTCCACCTCCTCCTCTTCCTCCTCCTCTTCCTCTTCCTCCTCCTCTTCCTCCTCCTCCTCCTCCTCCTCTTCCTCCTGTCTCCTGCTTGCTCACTCCATGAAGTTCTATCAAAGCCTCATCTGCCACTTTTCCTGTTTATACATGAAGATCACAGCAGCCTCAGAGCTACGACAGGGTCCTGAAAACTTTTGAAAACATAAAAAAATAAAATGTTCCACAAAAACAGTTTATCAATGAAGTTTTAATCAGGAATTTATTATTTTTTTTTAATAGAAACTCACATTTTGATGTTATACTAATAATTATATTATATTAATCAAATTGATTTATATTTTAACTCATTAAATCCATAAAATGTTTTTTCTTTTAGCTCAAATCTTATATATTTTGTGGAGAAAGCAGCTTTTTTTTCTACTTGTTTAAGGATTTTTTTTTTAAAACTTTACAGAATTAAAACAAAATAAGTGTCATTACTGTAAAAAAAATGTTAAAAAATGTTGATGATATTTGTGAATTGATCTTCACTAACGATTTTTCTTTAAAGTCAAATCTTGTGTATTTTCTGACAGAAAGCATTTTTTTGTTAGTTTTAGCGTAAAGAATTGATTATTTCTTAAATGAAAATTGCAACATTTAGCATCAATACTGACATGAGATCTGGCTCTCGTAACCAAAGAACGTTGTTCCTAGAGTGGAAGTTGGTGATTTGGTGTTATAAGAATATATGTTTCTTGAGGTTTTTTCTTAATCTTTTTTAATCCTGATATTTATCAAATACGTGTTTAACATTACTTTATTAAATGTATTAGACGATTTCCCTATAAGCATATTTCTCTGCCGGGGTTTTATTGCTCATTTTCAGCCAGAAATCAGCTTTTTTTTTGTTTCTACGTAAAACTCAATAAATTAGTTCATGAACATTCCCCCTCGGTTACATCCCTACTCGTTGGTCTCAGATTGGAGGTTCTGGTACGTGCTTCAGCGAGCTCACCTGTGGGGCAAACGTGACCCCGGCAGGCGGCTTGGACCGGCCCGACTGAAGGTGCAGGAAGGAAGCCCTGCAGGATGCAGGAGCTCGCTCCAGAGGACAATGAGCTCCAGCCTGAACCAACAAACGGCAGGATGCCTCCAGGCCCAGAGCTCCAGGGCAGGAACAAACACTGGAGATGAAATCCTGGGTCCCACAGAGCGTTCCCATCCTTCTGGGTCACTGAAGACCCTCCTTTGAGGCTCAGATTGACAGATATTTGTTCTCTTCTAGAAACATCTTGAAGGTTGATGGAGGCGCCGTGGTCCTCCTGGTTTCTCCTGCTGGTGGAGCACGTGTCCGTTAATGCGATCTTTTATTCTACTTTATCAAAGCTGAACGGGGTCAAAGGTTCAGGCTTTTCTCTGAAACTACACTTTACTGCTGAAGTATTTACTGTTTGATGGGTTGAAGGCGGGATCTCGGTTGAACTCATTGCTCTGTTCTCAGGAGAGGTTTAAGTTGAAGGTGGAGACCATCAGAAAAGATGAGTGACACTGCAGAAAAAAACTTTCGGATTGATCACAATCAGCAGAAACGTCAGTATTTCAGCGCTGTCAGAAACGGTTGAGAAGTTCCTCTTTTGTGGTTCCGGAGTGAAACCTTGAAACCTCGTTTCTTGGAGCTAAAATACTGCAGCGTCATTGTAGGTTGAGTTCAGGTCGGGGTTTAAAAAGGTCGGTCAGTCGCTGCTCCACAGCAGTTTCAGTTCTGCTTTCTCACACAAATGCAGAAGTAGAACTGCTGAGTCACTGTTAGCCCACCAACTATTAGACTGCACTTTTTTCCACGACAGACAGACATCATGGATGTGGCTAAAAGATGAAGAAGAATCTGTCATTTTTTATCTTTTCCCAAACCAAAACAAAGACTTTCTCTTTTGTTTTGTGTCACAACAATCGAGTGAAGATGATTTCGTTTCTTGAGATTTAAGGAGAGGATTCGTCAAAACTGTTGCTGGTTTCTTATCCTTCTGTTGCATGTGGTTAGGGAAAAATCGATTCGGTAATATATCGTGATATTTCATTTGCTGATACTTGTATCGATTTAAAATACTGACAAGACAATATTTACCTAGAAAAGTTGGACTACCTGCGATAATGCTAGTGTGAATGCTTTTTGATAAATGTGGTCACTGAAGATGCTTAAGCTGCTGAAAATGCGGGAGCAATTCTCTTTAATTGCTGAAAAATGGGAACGCTTTGATACCAAAATGTGTAAAAAGTTCACAAAGTGTTTAAAGCATTTTAAAAAAAATAACCATTAATTTTCAATCACACTAGTAAATTAGCATAAATTGCTTAATTTGCATAAATTGATAATTTCCATAAATTGCACAAATCTGCATAAATTGCATATATTGCTTATTTTGCATAAATTGCACAAAAAACTGAAAAAGTATGAATACCTAAAAATTATGCATGAATGTCCTGAACATACTGAAAGTTTTTATAGAAATATTGCATGAGTGTAAAAAGTACACAAAGTTTTTAAAGGATTTAAAAAATGTCCATTATATGTCAATGAGGCTAGTAAATTAGCACAAGTTGCGTAAAAAATGTAAAATGTAGGAATACCAAAAGTACAAGCATGAATGTCCTGAACGTGCTGAACGTTTTGATACCAATATTGCATAAGTTTCAAAGTGCACAAAAAAGTTCAAAATTCTCCCATTGACTTGACATGGGCTAAAAATTAGCATAAATTGTGCAATTTCTCAAAAACCGTAAAATTAGCAAAAACCAAAGGTACAAGCACCCTTCTTGTACGTGTTGAAGGTTTTGATACCAAGATTTCACGGTCCAAAAAACATACTTACGATTACTTAAACTATAATAATAAAGAGAAACAGGATCACTATAGTATGAACGCTTTAAAGCATTCACACAATTATTTTTTTTTGGCAACTTACTTTTGTTTTCCACCTAAACCCCGACCACTAGATGGCAGCACAGCAAACTGAGCCTCTTTGAGCAGCTCTACACCAAACCAAAACCACAAGATCTCACATAAACCAGCTTGTGTTACATGTTCAGTCAGCTTTGTGGTTTTTGTTTTATATTTGTTTGTTTACTTGGGATGGGTACCGAACCAAAACTCTGCCACGTTCAGCGGTCAAATTCAGCTTACAGCATTCACAGTAGTATTATCACAGGTAATGCTATAAATTTAGTTTAGAATTATGTTAAAAAGTTACAGTTTTTAAGTTTTAAAAATGTAGTTTCAGAGCGTTTAATAAATGTTTATCCTGCTCGGCCCGAGACCTAAGGTGTGTTTTGGATTTTGGTCCCTTGTGCGATTGAGTTAGACACCCCTGATCTATACCATTCCAATATGGCGTCCAACTTTCCGTATGACACAAGCTATCATAGCAGCTCTAAATATCTCTTTGATTCAGACTGACTCTGACCTATCAAGGCTTACTAATAACGTCTGGATTGACTTCAATTGGTTGAAACTGGAAGGAAATCGTTTTCCATGGATGATGTCAAACCTACAAATATTGACATTGAACTGGAGCAAGTAGGGCTAGCGTTAGTACTTACGACATACGGGTGATGCTGTCTAAACTACAACTTAAAACCTCAGTTTTTGTTGAACTTTCCAGAATTTCTAAATATTTCAGTTTTCTTTAATTTTTTTCTTTGCTTCTTATGTTATTGTTGCTTAAGATTTCAGAAGGGATGGTGGTTTCATTTACCTCTCCTCAAAGTTCAGACCACCTCAGCTGAGACTTCTCCCACTAAAGCTGGAGATCTCCCTTCATCGTCTCCTCTTCTTCACCTGGAGTTTGGCTTTTAGCTCTGAGATGCGTCTGGAACATCGCGGTTCCAATGAATTTAACGGCTGCGAAAGGTTAAAAGCTTTATCTTTTTATAGTGTCACGTGATCTTTGGCTCACGTGCATCACACAGGCTGACATAAGCACACGTGGAGCGATCCGAGTTTAAATAAAACCTTCAGCTGCTGATGTTTCTGTGAAAGACGTTAGACCGACACCAGAAACACAAACATGGAAATGAGAAGTCCCCCAGGAAAAGCCGGCGGCCATTGTTTGTGCGTCCTTCCTCTGTGTGCTGATGAGGAGGTGTGATGTTGTGCCGCAGCGTGACCTGTGTTTGATAACGTTTCTGTGAAAACAGCCTCTTTATGTGAAGGTTATGAAAGCGGTCAAAGGGCGCCGTGCTGGCGTGCCAGCAGCTCCTCGCCGTGTGCTTTACAGTGCGGGTGTGTTGTCAGTCACAGTGTGTAAATGTGCGTTTATGTCCTCGACTCGCCTCCTATTGTCATCAGACTTATGTAGCAGCTTTATGGTGGATTATGAAACAAGATTATGTAAAAAAAGGACATTTCAGGAAAATGTTAATATTAGAAAATAAAATTAGACATATTTGTATTAATTGAAGGCTTTTATTTTGAAATTCAATTGAGATATCCTTTAAAAGTGATGTTTGATGATTAAAATTAACCTCCAGTCCATCAGAGAATTTGGTTTATTGTTACTGTTTGCAAACATTCATCACATTTAATGTGTTCTGTGTTTGTTATTCCATGTTGAGTTTGTGTTATTGAGTGTTTTTATTACATCCTTTCCTACATTTCTCAGTGGGATGATGAAGCCGGGTCTGAATGCCATCATGGGAGCAACAGGAAGTGGGAAGTCATCGTGAGTTTGCCACATTTCCCTTTTTATTTAGCATAATTCTGTCTTTAGAATGAACACAATGTCTCTGTTTTTACTTATGTTGTTGCCATTGTAACATAAAGGTCAGTAATCCTGATATTACTGCGCAAATGAGACAGAAATTATATCTCTAACTAGAGCTGGGCGATATGGAAAACATATA
>NC_050529.1:2458244-2472182 GCF_002922805.2 Oryzias melastigma
CGAGTGATGATGAAGTCCATAGTCAAGCTGAAGCGGAAGTGCAGTCCACGACCAGGAGGGAGATGACCCAGCAGGAATCACTCTCACTAAAAAATATTTAAAAATATTTAGCATAATTCTGTCTTTAGAATGAACACAATGTCTCTGTTTTTACTTATGTTGTTGCCATTGTAACGTGAAGGTCAGTAATCCTGATATTACTGCGCAAATGAGACAGAAATTATACCTCTAACTAGAGCTGGGCGATATGGAAAAAACATAAATTATTTTATAACAATATATATCACGATATAAAACAAAAAAGTATATTTTCTGTTTTTAGAAAAAGCTCTCGCTAGTTTTACTTTGAGAACAGGAAGCTTCACTGACTCTTTATTTTGAAGATTTGTTTACTTCTGGTGACAGGAGCGGTGCTCATTCAGCTTTGCTTTAGTTCATAAATTAAAATCCGAATGTTGAATATATAAAAAGAAGACAAAATAATCTACTTTTCAGAATTACTCTCACTTTCCTTCTTAACTCTTACAAAGTCTGCACTCGTCACCTATAAAATCTGTGTTTTGGTGAGTTCAGGGGCACTTGGACATCGATAAATAAGTTTATTTGATTGACTATTTAAAACTGACATATATATATATATAAATAACATGTGGAGAAGTTGTTTTTATTGGTTTGATTTCAACTAGAGGCTTCCCAAATGCCATAAAAAAATACCATGAGTTGAGCATATGACAACATGTTGCTCATTTTATTTATTTAATAAAAAAAAAACTGCAAACGACTGTCTTCCTAAATATCAACTATCGGCCCCCACACTTAAAAAAAGATCGGTATCATATCGGCCTTGGAAAAAAACCACGTCGGTTGATTTCTCATTCTAACCACCTAGAAGGACATTAGAAATCTATGGCTTGTTTAGAACAACCAGAAGGTTCATGTAGACCAGATTTGGTAAAATAGAGCAGATGATCGTCTGCAAACAAGAACACAACAGGTCAGTTTATTTAAAGGGGCCCCAATACGTATCCCTGGGGTACTAATCCAACTGAAGGTGCCCCAGAAGTTATGTGACCTGTTAACGGGTGAATTCCGTTAACCTGATCCCTGATCTGCTCTCCTTTAGGTTTCTGGACGTCTTGGCCGCTAGGAAAGACCCCTCGGGTCTCACAGGAGAAGTCCTGATCGACGGGGCTCCTCAGCCCCCCAACTTCAAGTGTCTGTCTGGATACGTGGTGCAGGTGAGTCCAGTGAGCAGGAAGCCTGAGGGGGAGTGGGACATTTCTGATTGAGGGGCGTTTCCTGGACGGGAAAGAGTCTGAAACAACAAAACTTCTGCTTCTGCTGCCAAGTCATAGTTTCATAACACGGAGGTCACAAGTCCCAGCAGCAGACTCTAAACCAATTTAGATAATGAAGTTAAATTTGGGATCTTCCAGAACTCCAGCTGGTTTTGATGTTTTGCTGGCAGGACGACGTGGTGATGGGAACGCTGACGGTCCGAGAGAACCTGCGCTTCTCAGCGGCGCTGCGTCTGCCGTCCTCCATCAAAGACAAGGAGAAGGACAAGATGGTGGAGAGAGTGATCCAGGAGCTGGGCCTGGGACGAGTGGCCGACTCCAAGGTGAGGAGGGAAGGAGGAGAAACTCCCAGAATTCTGGTGACCACAGACAGGAAAACACCTCCATGAAACTGTTGGTTTTATTTACATATTTACAGATAAAAACTGACTTTCTGTGACAACAGAATCTTTAGTTAGAAGTCACGTCAAAGACCCAATCTAGTGACAATAATATAAAAAGATTTAAAAAAGACCAAGAAATTAGCAGCTTTATAAATGTTAACATAAAAAAATGTAGAAATAGAAACAAAAATTTATTAAATGAGAAAAGTGAATTTTTTTTGATAATTTAAATAAAACATTAAAAGAAAAAGAGAAGAATTCCCAAGAATAACTTGAAAATACATCTCATAACTGTGAAAAAAAGGAATTAACGATTATAGAAAAGATTCAGCTAAACTATAACAATAAAGTGAAGCGCTGTGTAGTTTATTGGTTCTACTATTGACTGTCTTTTTGTAATTTAAAAGGTTTTAATCTGTTTTCTTTACTGGGATCTCATGTTCATGTTGAATATCTATTTTACTTCAGAACACTTTCATTTAGAAACCAGGTATATTACTCAGTTTAGTGACAATAATGTCAAAAAGGAAAAGATGAACGAAGAACAGAGTTTTAAGGTTTTTGACCGAGAAAATATGAAGAAAAATGGGCAAAACGTGGTCAACCTCATAGTCGAGGGTTGGGACTGATGGTTCATTAAATAAGAAAAGTTGACTTTTGAAGAAAGTTTAATGAAACACCAAAAGAAAAAAAAGAAGAACTCCTAAATATCCCGAAGAATATCCATGAAAACCTAATAAACTTGAAGAGACATTAAAAAATGTAGGTTAAGTTAACACGTTAAAAGCTCCGTTCAGGCTCCTGAACTTTTAGCATGTTGGAACTAAACAGCACTTTGTTTTCTTCATCATACTTTTAGAACTTTATTGGTTTAGGCACATTCTATCTATGTTTTTTCTTATACTATAGAATATTTTGTTATGGAAATCAGAAAATGTTATATTAAAAGAAAAGCAGCATTAATTTGTGTGTAAAAGGAACTTGTAAATGAGATAGAGTTACATTGTGATCATAAAATAAAATGAATTTAGCATTTTATTAGAATGAAAGGCGTATTAGTATTGAGGTAGAGGTTTTTTTTTAAAGTCAGACTCTTAAAAAAACATGAAAAATTGTTCTGGTACAGTCTCGGAATATATATCGCGATATGTATCGTATCGTGATACAGGTACTGGGATACGTATCGTATCTCCCGACTCATCCCAACACACACCCCTACAAATCAGAGATGATGATGGCAAAAAAGAAGCAATTTTAACAGATAAAATAAGAAAAAAAGCTAAATGTGGTCAAACCTAAAGTCATAAAAAGCGTACGATTAGCAACAAATTAAACTAGAAAAGTAGAAAAAAACGTAAATGAACCAAAATAGAAATGATTCATATGAAGAGAATAAAAATAATCCAAACTGATGTCAATAATTGACTATTGAAATGGCGGTAACGTCGGGGGCGTTTGTGCAGGTGGGCACTCAGCTGATTCGCGGCATCTCTGGAGGCGAGAGGAAGAGGACGAACATCGGCATGGAGCTGATCATCGACCCGCCCGTCCTCTTCCTGGACGAACCCACCACGGGCCTCGATGCCAGCACCGCCAACTCCGTGCTGCTGCTGCTCAAGAGGTGAGCTCTCCACACAGCTCGGTCAACCAGCTGTCCCGTAGTTTGGATGAAAAGCTTCTTCTTAAAATGTCAAAGGTGAATATTTTGAGAAAATGTTGTTTGTGTTTGAAGGATGGGCAACAACGGACGCAACATCATCCTCTCCATCCATCAGCCGCGCTACACCATCTACCGGCTCTTCGACAGCCTGACTCTGCTGGTCAACGGCAAACAGGTCGGCGCCCGAGCTCCACGGCGGCGCCGCTGATCAGGAAGGTCTTCCCGTCTAACTCTGTTGTTCTCGATGTTCAGGTGTATCACGGGCCAGCTCGCAGCGCCCTGGACTACTTCTCAGACATGGGTGAGAGCTGAACTTCAATCTGTTCAATCAATACGGAAGGCTGGAGCTTAGTTTGGAAACTCTGTTTCCCAGGATTCACCTGTGAGGCCCACAACAACCCTGCTGACTTCTTCCTGGACGTCATCAACGGAGACTCCACCGCAGTTGCCCTTAGCAACACAGACTCAGAAGGTGTGTGGATCTGAAGTTCAAACAGGTTTAAAAATGAAAACTGTGAGCGTTGTGCGGCTCGGAGGCACTACCAGACCTCATGACCCCTCCTGACCCCCGCTCACTGCCTCAGCACCTGGCCCTCCCCCTCTGCTTCTGCCCTCCTAGTCAGAGCTGATAAATTCATAAAAAATAATGTTGTTTTTTTTAAATGGCGGCTTTTCTGTTGATTTTATCTCCATAGCAACCATATTATTTTTTGGTCACCTGGGGGTCACGAACAACTCTATGTAATTTTTAAATGAATCGTTAAAATAATGTTTTTTGATTTCCTTAACAACAGAGGGTTTTTTATGTTAACCACGCCCACATTTCCTCATATAGTCATATTGTCTGTTATGTTGTTTCGTTCAGCTGGAGCCAGAGATTCAGGTATTATATTTTCACACTCTGGAAAAAAAAAAACATGCGAGTGACCAGGAAATTCCACTTTTTGCTTAGCAAATGCCAGTTTAAAATATCTACAAACTTAATTTCTGATATTTTTTCCTCAAGTAGCTTTCCAATAACTCTGAAAGAGTTTGGAGGTGATTGATCAAAATTTCTTGGTGGAGTTTAACATTTTAGAAGGTTTTAAGTCTTTTTTGAGCATTCAAGATGGCAGCTTCTTCTTCTGAAAGGTGAGGAAATCCATGGTTGTGGTTGTAGACTCAACCTGGCGACGTGTGTGTGAAATTTAGTAAAAATCACTTGAACAAAAGTTTTCTTTTCTTATGTTGTAGGAAAATGTGAAAATCTGCAAATTTCATATTTTGCTACAAAATGGCCATAGGTCCTGTGGCCATCCCATAATAGTTTCCGAACTTCCTTTGGTTGGTCGTTGATGGATTTTGATATATACTTTTTGAGCCCTTTAACAATTTATCCTCACTGGATACTGGGTCTGT
The DNA here is from genome assembly GCF_002922805.2 of Oryzias melastigma. NCBI lineage: Eukaryota > Metazoa > Chordata > Actinopteri > Beloniformes > Adrianichthyidae > Oryzias > Oryzias melastigma. Next base: position 2,462,984 of record NC_050529.1, read on the forward strand.
GCAAATTTTTCCTGAGTTTTGGGGTATTTGTCAGGGGTGACATTTTTAAAGAAAGGTAAGAAAGAAGAATTCAAATAAAGTGGGCCTTGGTGGGGTGGCTCGCTTGCGCCCGGGGCTGCCTCCAGAGGTGGGGTTGGAGTATCTCAAGTGTCCTACTCGTCACCAGGTGGTGGGGGGTTGGAACAGAGTAGTTAACATCCTGGAGGGCGAAGTGCTACATGGTGGTTGGCGGGGGTCTTCTGGTGGGGTTGGGAGTCCGACATCTGAGTACCAGGGTTCCAAGGGGAGCAAAGATAGAAGAATGCTAAAAACAATCTGGTCCTTGGAATACAGGACTTTTTTAAGGACAGAATAAAAAATACTGACGAGAATTCCAACTTCCGACCATCAAATGTGTGTTTTTGATACACCTGCTGTAAAATTCAGCCACACTGTGGGAGTTTTTACGGGGTTGTCCAGTCTGGTTTCTGTTTTTCCCCACCCTGGAGCTTGAGATCCACCACCACCAGGAGAATTCTTGGGTCATTCTCACCGCTGCCTGTTTGGTTTCAGTTTTCAGCAACAAGCTTTGCTCACCTGAAAGCAGATCAAGTCCTGACACAAAGATCTGTTGCTGCAGCATGTGAGGGCTCATACCTTCAGTCACATGTTCTAACTTGTGGTTCCAGATTGTGTGGGAGGGGTTGATATACCTGATATTTGTAGATGTTGTCAGATTATCATCTCATTCCAGAACAAACGCTTGAGCTTTACAGCAAATATTTGAGCTCAGTGTTGATTTGTTTTATTTGTTTCTGTTGTCCATGTAAATAGTTTGGACACAGATCACAGCAACTCAAACATTTCAAATGTGGTTTAGAGTGAATGTGGAGCAAATCTCAGACATTTCCTGATACACTCTGAGATCATTTATCTCAAAACAGGAACATTTGGAGAAGTTCTAAAAGGACTAGAACTCAAACCACGCCCACTTCCTTTCATCTTCTTGGAGGGTGTTCGGGAGGACTTTGTTGGTTAGGGATGGAATATATCTCTCTGTTTTAAATACCATTTTATATAAATCTTTGACCACAGCCTCAAAAAATGGCACTTTGTTTCTGCGTTTTACCTCTGCCATGCCCAACATTATACATGCTGCCCTTTTAGAACTGCTCCTGGGGACAGTAAGACCTGACCTCCTCCTGAATGGTTAGGTATCTTTTGCTGCTCAAGGGCACTACTGACATTATGAATTGTCTGATACTTGTACAACTTTAGGGTAGTTGTTGGGATTCAATCCAGCTACCCTTCAGTAAGAAGCAACTTCTCCGGCCTCATGGCTGTCTGCCTCCTCATTTGAACAAGGAGTGTTGCTGAGGGTGGTTCCTGGAATCATGTCTGCTGAAGGGCCAATAACTCAGGTTTGGGCACCACACTCTGAAGAGTGTCATCATGGTGATGGGAGCCCAAAGTTTTTGAGTTTTTGCCTTCTTCTTGCGTGCTTGTGACTGCGCACCTTCTGTGGTTGGTCCCCTGCCTCTGACCCACATCCTGGCAAGAGGGACAAACAAGTTCCCCATTGTGACAGGTTGGGTACCTTTAAGAAGGCCTTACTTTTCACTTTGAATTGTGATCAGGGGGTAGATTGGGTTTGGTTCTTGTAGGGCAGATGGTCTCTGTTTTGTGGGGTCTTCCTTAGTCCTCCGTTTTGTTCTATTTGATGTAGTCATGAAACCTCGTCCGAGAATGAGGTTCCTTTGCAGATCAATGGACTTGTTCTCTTCTTGGGGTGTTTTGAAGGACTTGGCGGTCTGTTGTCAGGTTTGGAGTGTTGGATTTTCTACATTTTCTATTTGACTGAAAACTCCACAGACACAAACATTCATTCAGTAGCTCCTCCTATGTCTTCAGTCGTATCAAAACCAAATTAATTCTCATCTGTTAAATGAAACAGTTCTTGAAACTACAACAAAGTTCTTCTGTGGTGTGAACAGTCGTTCACAGATGATTTTTCTCGCTTATGGTAGACCTTTTCTTTTCTTTTCTTGTCCAGATGCAGATCAAGATCTACGCCCAGATCCAGATTCAGTGTCCGTTTCCAGAAAAGGAATTGAGGACAAACTGGTGGAGGAGTACAGAAGCAGCCAGCAGTTCAAACAGACCAAAGCAGAACTGGGTCAGTTCAAAACCAGAACCTGGAACCACTTTCAGAGAGTTTGAACTAAGATATAGCTTCTGATGTCATAAGAGATGTCTGTTTGCTTTACTATGAATCAATAGATTTTGATCTCAGTTTACTGATTAGCATCATTCTTTTCAACCATCATCTATTTTATATGGTACTTTTGGAATACAATACCCTTGATTGTCTTTTTTTTCTCTCCTCCTCAGACAGGATAGTCCAGGGGAAGCAGATGACGACCGTTTCTCGCTCCAGAACCATCACCTACAACACCGGCTTCCTGACCCAGTTCAAATGGGTTCTCAGGAGAACGTTCCGCAACCTCGCACTCAACCCTCAGACCTCCGTCGCCCAGGTACAAACCAGCTTTTGGTTTAGGTCATCGGATTGGGTTGAAACATCTCCTTTAACTGAACATAAACCAAGTCACTTTTTTTAACCGTCTACTTTGATGGAATCGTCCTCAATGAATGAGGATCCACAAAGACATCTTCTCTCTTCCTTTCATTTGTTTAGGTGGGCGTGACGCTCTTCCTCGCCCTGATCGTTGGAGCTCTTTTCTTCGACGTCAAAGAAGATCAGAGTGGAATTCAGAACCGGTACCTGCCTGCTCCATAACCCCGAAGAACAGCACAAAGCTTAGATTTAGTTTAACGTTTGGAAAAACCTGATCTATATCTTAATTCCTTCACTACTCATTATATAGTGTGTACGCCATTTTGTAGCGCCGTCCGAATCTACAATTCTAAAATGGAATACCCTACAAATTTCCCAGAAGTATTTAGAAAAAACTAGTGTGCATCAATGATCACTACTTTGGTGAATATAGACCACAATGCATTGTGTTTGAAGAATTTTGAGAAAATAAATGAGTTTAAATGTCATTTTTACATAAACCATCAATGTTTTCATCATCAGAACCCAGAGGAGTCATAAATAGACGTGGTAAAATCTTCATATTGATTAGATTTTCACTTAATGTAGTCGTTGACATCATATCTGGTGTTTTTCTTGTTAAATTGAACCAAAATGAAGCATTTTATGGACAGTTTACTGTATCAGCTAAACCATGTGTCATTGTTTACAGCTCTTTCCAATAAGGCGTCACTCTTTAAATATCTTGAACCACAGTGACGGGCTAACTTAGCATTTCTAGCCTATATAACTCATTAGAGTATACCGCCATGTTTAACCAAAATTCCCTCAACCCCCATGTAATGAAAGTTATTAAAAAGCATGGGAGAGGAGTGTTCATGATGTGGGTTCTTTAACAGCTACAGCATCTTGGGATATTTTAGCACCAATTTTCTTGCTAGTAAAACTGGCAGGGTTTTAAAATTAAGTTGTGAACTTTTCTTTTTGGTAGATCATGTGACTCAGCGACTGATTGTGTTTTTCAGGGCTGGAGCTTTGTTCTTCATCGTTACAAATCAGTGTTTCAGCTCGCTGTCGGCGGCTGAGCTCTTCATCACAGAGAGGAAGCTCTTCACGTGGGTTTCACACACACACACATTTTCTACTTAAAAAGAAGGACGTTTCACTCCCCACTGTAGTCGTTAACTTTCACCGTCTTTCAGTTTCACAGATTTTTTTTTTTTTAGTTCAGTTTTGTTTTTATTTTTTTTTACAGTGCATTGTGTTCTGCATCGTGATTGGCTGTAGACCAATGTCAATCAATTTCCTCCATGTTCAGAATGCTTTCAGCTTACCAGGGTTACATAAATCATTTACATACATTTGTTTTCGTTCTATAATCCAGGACTTATTTTTCTGTGAAGGTTCTACCTTTGAGAGTCTAAATGAAAGAAAGGTGTGAAAATGTTCATGTCTGTCAGACAACAGAGTAGAAAGTGTGGAGTGAGGAGTTTTACAGCCTTAAAACATCTGTAATTATTGTAAAAATATAAAGATGACCCATTTGTGGGTTTTGTCTATTGCCATCACTTTTAGAACACAAGTCTTGTGATAATCAAGGGAACACTGTACTGACAAAAATCTATTAAAGTTGGAGACCGACAATGAAAACATGATTAGGTTTAAAAATACACTATATTACACCATTAATCCAAATGTGGACATAGTGAATTGTTGCATCCCTACTGCAGACCAGTGTGTTTACGTAGAAGCTAAAAGGTTTTTCTTCATCGTTTTTGGTTGTATGCAATTTTAAAAATTTGTGTTTTGAGGGTTTTTTTGTCTTATATCAAACCCAAACCAAATCATGACCAAAAAATATATATATTGTTAGAACTTATAAATGCATTTAAATTAGGTCAAAGTTTGTTATTTGGTTGGTACAATATCAATCCTCAATTTTTGTCTTTTGAAAATCAAACCTCTGAGATCAATCACTGGTTTTCTGGTTTATATGCATTATGGGGACATTTTTATTTCAAATTTATATTTTTACTTTCTACAGCATGTGTTTATCATACATTTAGTTTATTTTGTATATTTTGTTAAAGCAGCAAAAGATAAGTAACGATATGTAATGTTCTGGCAGACACGTTTTCAGGCATTATGGGGACATCCAGTGGAAGTCCTGCGTCTAAAACGTGTTCACCATCCTGTCAAAACTATAAATGACAGAGTTAATGTTATTAGATGTCATTTAAATGTTTAGGCCCAATAAGCAACATAAAGTGGTGAAATAAAAACACTATCAAATCCCAAAATGATTCCTTGACATGCATTTTCTATGGTGGTCAACAGTGCCCCCTACTGGAGAGTCCTAAACATGTCAGTTATTCTTTTGTTTCAATTGTTTATCCCGACTGATCACATAAAAAAGTCCTGTTATCCAGTGAAACATACTTTAAGAGGATTTTTTTGTCTGAATGTTTGTTGTTTACACTTTTACAAATAAAGTTTTGTTTTTGTCTCTGCAGTCATGAATACATCAGCGGTTATTACAGAGTGTCCGTCTACTTCCTGTCCAAGATCCTATCGGACATCCTGGTGATGAGGACCATCCCCGCCATCGTCTTCAGCTGCGTCGCCTACTTCATGATCGGTGCTTGAAACGCCGACAGAGCTTGACGCCGCCGTGTTTGCTAGCGCTAACGTGGTTCTCTCTGCAGGCCTGAAGCCCACGGTGGAGGCCTTCTTCACCTTCTTGTTCTCCGTCGCCATGGTCGCCTACACCGCCACTTCCATGGCGATGGCCATCTCCGCTGACCAGACCGTGGTGGCCATCGCCAACATCTTCATGACCATCGCCTGCGTCTTCATGATGGTGATCATGCAGCGCACACACACATGTTGTAGTCCAGAGACGTTCTAGAAAATGTGAGGTTTGAACATCAGATCTGGATCAGCGACGGCGATCGTAGACATTCCGTCTTTGGTTGAAGACAAACTTCAGTTCTTCTGCTGTTTCTGTGTCTCAGAATAGAGATGAATATATCAGAGAGATCAACCTGAACTCTTCTTTCCTTTTGTCTCAGTTCCACAACACAAGAGGCTAAACGTGGAACCACAATGGTTCTTTATCTGAAGGTCATTTCATGCTTTATGTATGTAGGTGTTTGGTTTGCAAACATTTAATCATCCGTTAATATATTTGGTCTGGTTTAGCTTAGCTTAGCTTAGCTTTGTTTCGTTTCGTTTGGTTGAGTTTGGTACCGTTTATTTTGTTTTATTTTAGTTTAGTTTGTTCAGTTTGGTTCAGTTTAGTTTAGTTTGGTTTGGTTAATGTTTTTGTGTAGTTCAGTCTAGTTTAGTTTATGTAGTTTAGCTTAGCTTAGCTTAGCTTAGCTTAGCTTCATTGAGTTTGGTTCCAATTATTTTGTTTTAGTTTAGTTTAGTTTAGTCCAGTTTGGTTCAGTTTAGTTTAATTAGGTTAGGCTTAGTCTAGTTTTGTTTAATTCTGTCTTATCTGATTTGTTTTTATATTGGTTTAATTAAGTTTTGTCTGATTTGATTGGGTTAAGTCTGGTTTGGGTTTGGTTCAGTTTTGTTTTGGTTTGAATTTGTCTAGTCTAATTCTGTGTCGTTTAGTTTTGCTTAGTTTGGTTTGGTTTGGTTTAGTTTGGTTTGGGTGGTTTTGGTTTGGTTTGGTTTAGTTCGGTCTGGTTTGGTTTGGTTTAGTTCGGTCTGGTTTGGTTTGGTTTAGTTCAGTCTGGTTTGGTTTAGTTTGGTTTAGTTTATTTTGGTTTGGGTTGTTTTGGTTTGGTTTAGTTTGGTTTGGTTTGGTTTGGCTTGGTTTAATTCGGTTTGGTTTGGTTTGGTTTAGTTTGGTTTAGTTTATTTTGGTTTGGGTTGTTTTGGTTTGGTTTGGTTTGGTTTAGTTCGGTTTAGTTTATTTTGGTTTGGTTTGGTTTGGTTTGGGGGAACCCCGGACAAGTCCCAGCAAACCAGCACAAAGCAAATCATCTGAGATTAAAGAAATCAAACCACAAGGGGCAAACTGGGGACATGAGGGGTTGCTTTGAGCAGCTTCTGAAGTGTCGGATGTTCTAAGACGTTTGTCCCAAACAAACCCATTTAACCTCCGCCTGTCGTCTGCGTGTCTTCGTGTCTTCTTGACTGTTTTCTCTGCAGATCTTTGCAGGTTTGCTGGTGAATCTTCCCTCCATCGTCAGTTGGCTGGCCTGGCTGAAATACCTCAGCATTCCCAGATACGGCTACAGCGTACGTAAACTCACCACCATGACTTCACCCAGCTCTGCATCCACAGTTGACCTAATCTGGTCTGTGTGACTTCAGGCTCTGCAGGGAAACGAGTTCACCGGCCTGAACTTCTGTCAGGGTTTGAACAGCTCCAACGCTCCTGCAGGACTCGCGTAAGAAACGCAAACACACAATCTGAACTCACAGCTCCTGATCTGAGCGTGACTCTGACCTTCGTCGTCTGCAGCTGCACGGGGGAGGAGTTCCTGGACCAGCAGGGGGTCCTGTACGACCCCTGGGGGCTCTGGCAGAACCACCTGGCTCTGGGCATCATGACCATCATCTTCCTCACCATCGCGTACCTGAAGCTGCGCTTCATCCGGAAGTTCACTTAGCTCTTCCTCCTGCTGTCGTCTCCATCGATAAAGTTGGATTTGTTGTTTATTTACTGTTTGGTGTTGAGATAAACAGAACAGACGCTGATTTTTGTTTTCACTCCTTATGAACACTGTAACCTTAAACTGTATTCTGATTTTTGCACTTTAAACCATAAAGCCAAAGAAATGCGTCATCATTTTGTATTTATAAATTTTTACAAAATAAAGCGGAATTTACTTTCTGAACGTGTCTTTAATATGAAAAGTTGAATTGTTGTAAGGAAAAGGTCAAAAAATACTGAAGGGACGGACGGTACTTCATCAATAAATTCATAAAAAATAAATGTAATAACAAAAACCTTAAATGGCTTCAAGAAAACAGAAATTACTCAAATGAAATAATTCAATAAAATGATTAAAGTGTGAGTTTAGTTACAACAAATAAGAGTTTTTTTCAGCAGACTCCTGGCCAGGTGAAGCAATGGCTGAATTAAGAAGAAACTTTGTGGCATAAATCCAGCTTCAAACAAATCCTTTACTTGTGAAAAACAAACTGCATCCACTGCTACTACTACAAATAACCTTACAAAATATTGATAAATCCAATAAGTCTAGATGTTATCCGACCAGCACAGGAGAGAAACTGGCTGAGACAGACACCCCAAATCAATTAAGGGATATATGTGATATCTTGTTTGGCGATAAATTGTTCTGGGACTGTCCTGGGATATATCGCGATACATATCGTATCGTGAGATCCATTTTTTTTTAAAAGTGCTATACAAATAAAGTTTGATTTGATTGGATTTGATATATCGGGAGACATATTGTATCGCCAGACTCTTACTAATACACACACCTTCTACTGAGTGCCGTATGTATGGGGTAAGAAAGCTGTCAAAAAGAAACGTATTCATAAATACATATTTTGTATTCACAAAAAGAAATTCGTATTCATAAATACAAAGTTGTGCAAAAATTTATATTTTGTGCCAAACTTACATAAAAAATACGAATACAACATTTGTTTTTACGTTTAACATGTCTTTTTTGAATACGACTTCTCTTTGTCTGACGTAGTTTTGACAGTTGGGTAACAGGAGAAATCCGTATCCAAGACAGAGAGAAGTCGTATTCAGAAAAAAAATTTGTATTCAAAAGAGACATGTTAAACGTAAAAATAAATGTTGTATTCGTATTTTTTATGTAAGTTTGGCACAAAATATAAATTTTTTGCACAACTTTGTATTTATGAATACAAATTTCTTTTTGTGAATACAAAATATGTATTTATGAATACATTTCTTTTTGACAGCTATCTTACCCCATACGTACGCCCCCTTGTGGTTTGTTTGGTTAATTGTAATCCAGTTCTTAAAATTAGAGTTTCTGTTTATCTTCCAGAAGAATTGACTTAAGATTTAATGAGATGTGGAGAAAAATCCAACATTAAAAAGCAGTTTATGAGGATTTTTTTGTTTGTTTTTTTAAAACTATACTAAATTATAGCAAGAGATGAAATTTCTAAGAAGTTGAAACCCACAATAATTTTCTTGAGATCAAACTAAATGTGGAAACTAAACCATCCACACCTGTCTAGAAACACGACCCGCCTGCTGTTTGATCCAGACATGATAATGGGAGATAATGCATGAGAGGCGCGCACACACGTGTTTGCAGACGCAGCAACCCCCCCTCTGTAAACACGCTGTGTGATGTTAGGAAATCTTCTGGTAATGGGATCCAGGAGCTGCTCTGTCAGTAAATCTGTAGGTGCTTTTCTGTGCCGTTGAGCAACACATCGACCCGACAGCCGAGAGGAATCTGGATCTTCACCTCAGGTTCACGTTCAGCCAACATTTATACAGTAATCATTGAAAGAGGATCAATATCTGAGATTCACTGAACACTTTCAACAGTAAAGAAGGATAAAAAAAATGTGTTTATACTGTTTAAAAACATACTTGAATGAAAATGTTACAGAAAACTCTTTATTTTTATTCCCTTTATTTTATTTTTTGTCTGTTTTCAGCATAGAATCAACCATATA
>NC_050529.1:2472285-2491630 GCF_002922805.2 Oryzias melastigma
CTGAGATTCACTGAACACTTTCAACAGTAAAGAAGGATAAAAAAATGTGTTTATACTGTTTAAAAACATACTTGAATGAAAATGTTACAGAAACCTCTTTATTTTTATTCCCTTTATTTTATTTTTTGTACGTTTTCAGCATAGAATCAACCGTAGAATGAGGTTTCTGAAACATACAGGCTGTAAATGTGGAATTTCTTTTGGACATTTCCTAATTTAGACAACTTTGTACATGTTATGTAAAATCTAATTAGTTTTTTTCACACTTCTGTCCTTGTAAATGCAGCTATTGACAGTTCTGAACAATCGTGACCTCTAGTGTGGAAAGTTGGTATTGCAGCTCAAACTCAAAACGTTGGCTAGCTTGTTTATATGCATATTTTCTGCTAAAAGTACCACGAAAGGATGGCAAATGTTAAACATTTTATATTTTTTATGTTTTATTGTGTTTTTATATGTATATATATATTTTTTTTTCTTTACAAAATAACCATTTTACAACAGGCCATGCTAACAACTAGCCTATTAGCAGCTATTTTCCACTTTCACAGGCTAGAAAGCCTTTGATCAAACTGCTTTGGAGATTTTCACCTTCATCTCATTCTTATCAAACTTTTTCAACATGGTCAGGAATAGTTAGCCAACAGACGTGAAAGTAAAACTATTAGATCAAAACTTTGTTTTCCAGTGTGGACTTTCTTAAAGGGGTCCTACCAGGATTTTCTTAAACCTTTCAGAGTGAACTATATCCATATATATGATCATATTTTACCTTTGAAACACTAAAAAACAAATTATTTATGAAATATTTGTGATTTTTTGTGATTTTTTTCCTATCTGGAAGTAAAACGACTCGATGCCTGAGGCTCCGCCTGCCGCTGCGTGTGGCTACCGTCCATTTCATGACGTCATCTTGGAGGCGGTATCGTGTCTTTGTTTCTCACATGAAATTAAACATCCACTTTTTTTTCAAAGATTGATGTACATATCATATATCTGCCTTTAGTAGGTACACTGGTTAACAACACAAATAGACGTGGCCAGGGCCAACCCTGGGCATAGGTGACCTAGGCGGCCGCCCGGGCCGCCCTTTGAGGGAGGGGATGCCAAATTGCAATGATTTTTTTATTATTATTTTTTTTACAGTTTAAGACACCATTAATTCAGTATAAAAATGTTTTTGAAGAAAATATAATTAAAACCATGAAAAAATAAGTAAAATGTTTGACATTATCAGTCATTTTTAGAGCTTCTTTAAAACTTTAAGGATGCAAAATAATTGACTCAAAGCAGAGGTTTGTCTGTTTTATTTGCATTCAATTGCTTAGAAATTCCCTCTGTGACATCACCACGTGAAGACCCGCTTGTTTTCGTGGGTATGGGGGGGCTGGTGCTGACAGCGCAGGTTTATAGAGGATTACTCAGAAATGCATGAACGGATCAAAATACAGCTTTGGGGTTCTTTATGGAGGAATGAACATTAAAATGCATTTAACCTCAAAAAGTCAAATTTTCATTGGGTGGCGCCTTTAAGACAACCTGAACTCTTTAACTGCTTTTTCAATTATTGTAAGTACAAAATAATTTTACGTGAAACTGCTTCTTATTGATAAAATGCTTCATATCATTAAAGTGATTTATGTTGTTAAAGTGTTTCTAAATCCTTGGAATATTGCATTTATAAAGCTTCTGTTCTCTGTACGAGAATCCGTTAGATTTATGTTTATTTGCGGGACTTCAAGTGTTATTTCACTGGACAGCTCTGGTGTGAAAGTAAGAAAAATCCTCATAATGTCGTGGTATGATCTAAAATTCTCAAAAAAAGTAAAAGGGTTTGCATGTAGACAGAAATGTTAACATGAATCACAGTGTTGTTAAGTCGTTTTTCACTGTTTTCTTAAACTCTCAGAAAGCTGCTGGGATTTATGGGTTATTTCTCTTTTGCGACACAAACCACAAAGCGGCTCAGATCTGCTCTGAGTAAACTGAAGTCTAGACCGTTCTCCTGCTTCTCCTCCCTCGCTGCCTTTCTCCCTCATCCCGCTGTCTTCCTCTCTGTCTTATTTCGCTCTCTCTGGGTCTAACCTCCGTCATGTCGTTTACGTTGACAGTTCAGAGCCCGGTTCTTCTTCTCCTCCTCTTCAGCGTCGTCAGCATCCGCGGTGAGTCCAGAACCTTCTTTCACTCCGGTAGATCTGCAGTTCAGGTGGATTTCTTCAGAGCACACAAAGACGGGCACAAAAGAAGAACACGCCTTAGAGGTGTTCTTCATGAAAGATGCAGCAGAGACGGCGGCTCGGGTTCCTGCCGGGACGCCTCGGCACAAGCGCAGCGTTTGACCTTGGATCAGATGAAGACCGAGTTCAATGTTGACTAAGGAGTCGTCACAGGAGATCCGGATCGGGTTCAACTGCCAACATTTACCTTAAGTCGTTCTTGATTTTAGAGACTAGCTGTTAAAATAAATCTTGATATTTGTCAGAGCAAAAGTTTACAGTTTTAAATCTTAAATCTTAAATATTGATGTAACTTCTTTTCTTTCATGACCTCCGGATGATTTTCAGCTAACATGCTAACTTAGGCTTGTAGAGTCTGAGAACCACTAGCTGTATATGAGAACTGGAGTGACCATTCAGCCGCCATGTTGGAGCCAGAGGTCATCAGTGATTGGTCCGAGTCGGTCTGAGCCGTCGTTTCTATGGCAACCACTCTGGCCGACCAGGAGTGACCATGTTGGAAGGCCACACCTCTATCGCTGAAAATTGAAATCTGTCTAGTAGGCTCCACCCACTTTTATGGAGGCATTTGATTGGTCAGTTTACAACTTAAATCATCGAGGTAATATCATGAAAAAAAACTGAGGATTTTCCAGAACATTTTTTTAAACAAAGGTAGTGAAGCAAGAATGTAATAACTATATTATAAGCTACAAATTATAAACTTAAAAGTAGGCGGAGCCTGCTAGCCCCAACGTTCAAAACATTTTATTGACAAATTTAGCGTAACCAATGACGAGCCCGTTTTTAGGTCGTAGAGGTGTGGTCTTTCAACAAGCTCTCTCCTAATTGGCTAGAGTGGTTGCCATAGAAACGGTAACTTAAACCAACTTACCAGCTTTCTGGCTCCAACATGGCGGCTTCCGTATAGCCAAAAAAAACACAAAAAATGAATGAATTGACTTCATTTCGTTGGAGCCAGAAGTAAACTGTATTTTGTGATTGAGGTCACACTCGCTCAGTCCAGTTCTCATATACAGTCAATGATCTGTACACAGGATACACAAACTTCACTGACAGATCTTCTTATCTGCTCTGAGAACCAAACAATTTTTCAATAGAATGAAGGAAAAACTAAAAGTAAACTACAGATAAATAAGAATAAAATCAAACATAGTTTATTGATTAAATGTACAAATATTTACATAGATATCATGTTACACCTGCTGAATAAAGAAGTTGAACTCTGGCAGAAACACAAAACCGTCAACAAAAAAGACAATAAAATAAAGTAAAAACTTCCTAAAAGACCAACAATTGTTCTACGTTGGAGGTTCATATGAACATAAACAGAGTTCTCTCCTCAGAATGTTCTTGAGCGCTGAATGTCTCTGACGACATGATTGGTTCTTGTTGTTTGGTTCCTCCCATGAAGGAAGTTCAATCGTAGTGATCCTCTCCGTAGTTTTAGTGATGAACTAAAGATCCTTCTTCTCCGTTTGAGCGACGTTTTCATCCCAGGTAGTAGTGAGCTCTCTCCGCCGCTCCTCTATTGGCCAGTGTGAGTGGGCGGAGACTCCGGCCTCTCCTCCCTAAAAAAAACCTAGAAAAGGTGGAGCTTTGTCTAGACTTTTCTCACCAGGTGTGCTGAGACTGTTTCAGTTTCTCCAGCCTCAGGAGCTTCATCCTCCTTGATGAGGAGAGGAGGCATGGACAATGATGGATATGCTTTTATTTTGAAAAACACCTTTACATTTAAATGGATGTCAGTCATTAACTCGTATTAAACCAGTTACCATCAAAAACAGACGTTGGAACCTCCTGAGACGACAGCAAGAAGCTGAAAGGACACATGGTTAAAGGCCATAGATGCTCTCTGAACTACTGCAATTTTTTTTACCATAAATGTAATTTTTGTCATTTCAATGGTGATCTGTTGAAATTTTGATAATTGCATAAACGGTTGAAGAGTTACAGTAGTTCAAAGAAGGTCAATGCTCCAATGTTAATGGGGCTGAAGTGAATGGAGAATAGCATGTTTGTACAAGAAGACCCCTAGTGGCCACCAGTTGAACTGACCTGGCTCCAGCAGCGTTTGTATTTTTAAGTTTCTTTGTTCTTTTGTTCCTCTGGTTTCCCTCCAGCTTCGTCTGTCTATCCCCCGTGGTGGTTGGAGCTCCCAGAGATCGACGGCTCCGCGGTGGACAACAACTGCAGGAATTTCTATGACGCCACCCCGACCACCCTCACAGTGGAACCAGCAACTCCAGCCGCCACCAGAGCGGTAACCTGCTGTCCAGCACGCAGCCTCAATTTTCTCATTTAGTTTTAGTTTGTTTGAAGATCTTAAATGGTAACAAAACAAGACAGTCGGTGGCTGACTCTACTCTCAGCCCAAATTTAAAAAGAAAACAAAAAGGGGCGGGGCTAAGGAAGGCGGGCTGAGCAGAGGAGGTGGGGTCTAGATCTGTGATTGACAGTGGGCTTAGCTTGAGGTAACTAAAGGATCTTTTTATTATTTTCTTAATGGAAATATTTTGAATTAGGGGCAGAAAAAGAAAAAGGAGGAAGCCCCTCCCTGCCCATCCAGTGTGAACACCATGAACATGACGAGCCTTATGTGAATGTGACGTTTCAAAACGTTAAATCAACACCAAACTGATCAACTTGTTTCTCCTATTCGTTTGCAGCAGCTGATGAAAACGACTCCAAAACCAACCATCCGGTCACCACGGAAACCAGAACCTACGGCACCGATCCAGACCCAGCCGGCTGTGAGAGCACCGCTCTCCAGGGACGCTGTTCTCAGACTCCTCCACCTCCTTCTAACCAACAGAAGAGGAGGCGCAGCTCGCCCTCCACAGACGGGCGACGCTTCCTCCAGCAGCGAGGAGCCGGCGGTGGCGTTCTGGAAAGTCCAAACGTTTCCCTCCAAAGACTCCAGTGAGGAATCGTAACACGTCGACCTGGAGAACTTTTTAGAGCCGTTTCTGTTCAGCTTTCAGAAGAAGAGCGTGTGAAGAGAGGAGGTCCATGATGATACACATCAGAACTACAAATACTAGAGAGGTTTCCAGTCAAATATGGACTAAAATACACAACAGAGGCAACAACTCCAAAGATCTCCAAGTATTTTTGTCTAGTTTCTAAATTAAATATCTTACGTAAAGCTGATGTACTGCTAAGGTGAACAACTTGATATGAGACCAAACCAGTGACTTTTTATTAAGATGTAATGAGTTGCTTTAAGTTAATAAATCTTAAATATCTTGGTTATATTTGTCTCTGACAAAACAAAGTTTTATTTCCTTTATATCTTATTTTAAGCAGAAGTGTCATTTGTGACGGTGAGGGATCTTGTTTCAAGAAACAGACTTTCTTGGTTGAGCCTTAACTGACTTTCAATGAAAAGTCAATGGGAACACACTGCAACCTGAATTCCACATCCATCCATCCATGTATTACTACGATTACTACGGATGTCATTAAGTCTGGATGAGGGCTCTATGTACAAAATGAGTGCTATAACTTCAACCGGTTGAGAAAATGCTTAATTATTTTACTGGCATTGTTGGTTCTGGTTATTAAATAAACACAAAAATACATAAAATCAAATCTTAACATGTTTCTGTTCAAATAATGACTGATTGTGGTTTGAAACTGAACTAATATTCTCGTTTTTTTCTACTTTTGAAAGTAAAATTTTGCAATTAAATAGATTTGAGTACGTTTTTCAGTCAAAAATGTGGTAAAAAATAATTGCGATTAAAAATGTGGTGAGTTTCTCAGCACTGATAAAAATATGTGATTTGGAAAAATTGGATTTTTATTCTTTTGAAAGACGTTCATGCAAAACTGAGGGAGACAAGGAAAACATCAACATTCAGTATAAAATCTTTTTTTTTTTGGTCTCTGGACAAACGTAAAAATATGACAAATCTAATTTAAGATATTTAAATACATTATTTGTATACAAAACAATGTATTTCAGTTTAATGAAATAATTCCAACAGTTTGTGCTTCCCAGACACGTGGATGCTGCTGTACAGTGCAGGAGTGAGAATACACAATCAGAATGTGTTAAAATAAGAACACAGCTTTTAGTGTGTTAAAGGGAAAACTGTCCTGCCGGGCTTCTGATGATGGAGCTGGGGTTTAGTTCTTCCATGAATCCTTAGTCGAGCCTTTTCTGGGTTTCCCTGAGAAAAAAAATCACATTCACAGTTATTTTCCAAAGTGTTCATTTACATGAAGTTTCAAACTGTGATGTTACGGAATGAAGGTTACAGTTTTTCATGCCGTTATGTACAATCTACAGAATGAATACTGGAAACACGAGAATAAACATGCAAAAAGTGAGAAAATACCAGGTCTTTTATGTGAAACTTTCATAAGTGTATCATCAATAAACAACATTAAAACCACAGAAGTATGAATATACCACAAAGAGAACGCATCGTTGTAATTCTTCACTTTGACATTCAGAGCACTGGGAAATCCATCAGTGATTCGTGCATCAGTTACATAATTTTAACATATGTGTGCCATATACGCGATATAAAAGTTTAGACATCAGTGGTACATGCGTGAATTAATTGTACTCTAACTTCCATCCTCTAAAGAAAAGCAGATACCGTCTCTTCCTCGAAGTTCCGGCAGCGTTGAGCTCCTTAGTTCTGGGAAATTCCCTTGTGATTGGTTCTTGGCCAGAGTGGCGCTGCAGTTACCAAGGTTACGGTGGTTAGATGAGAAGTCTTCTGACGCCTGAGAGAACAGATGACAGTCAAACTGAGGGAGTAGTGCTTTATACTCCATCTCATGAAGGGACACCAGCTTGAATCCTTACCTGATGGAGGACAGATGTCGTGGCGTAGCTCGGTGGGAGTGGATCAACTGGTTGAATGTGATCCCGTGGAATGTCTGCAGACCTGTAAGACATTGAGAAACTCAGCTATCCTCAAACAAAGCTGTAAAGGTCCAGGAGAAAAAAATAATACTGATGCTCAAAGTAAAAATATTGCAAGAAAAAAAATGCATTAGAAGTCATTGTGTTCAGGTCTTCTGACTAGTTGTCTACTGTTGTCTACCTCTGTCCAAAAACAGTTCCATATATTTAAAGATACATTTTGGGGGGACCTGGAGCTTTGGCTTGGAGAATCATTCCTGAAAACTGGTATAGATGGATGCTAACTTACAATTTTAATAATCAGTTTGGAAAACTACCTCAGATTGTAGATTCCAGGACGGAGGTGATCACAGTCAGGGTTGTTGCTGATTCCAAAAACAGAGGTGGGACATGTGGGGGATGGAGGTAGCAGCAGAGGCGTGGATGAGGGCGTCGGTGGAGGAGGAAAGTCTGTAGAAGCTGTGGTGTCGTGAAGGTCGAAGCCTCTGGTTGAAGTTTTGGGATCTACAGGAAGGATGGAGGTCACGTCTTCAGCTGTGGTTGCTGTGGTTGTGTCAAGTTTCTCTACGTTGATGCTCCTCCTGGCATCAGAAACCAATGTGGTTTTCGGAAAGTTGGGGGTCACAGTAGACCTCATGTGGTAACAAGTAGGTATTGTTTGGTTGTGCTTAGAATGAGGAACGTTGAAGAACTTTATGCCAAATTCAAACTCACCGTCGTTTTTCTTGTTGCTTTCATCTGAACTTCCAGAGGTTTCAGAGGTTTGGTTGTTTGGAAGCTTAGTGTCTGGTTGTGTGGACGCAGGAAGAACTAGACTGTCTTGTTTATCTGAGATTGTGGTTCCAGCGGAAGGGTTTGAATTTGGCTCTGAACTTGAAGTATCCCCGTCTTTTGTGGCGGCTCCTGAAGATGTAAGACCAGAGGAAGACCACATCACACTCAAGTGTGGGGATTGACTCTTGTCCGGACCATGGTTCTCCTCTTTAAGTTCCCTGACCGAAGTCAAGGTCTTTGAAGAGAGGCCAGTTTTGGGTGTGGCCGGGGCTGAGATTCTTTTGGATGGGACCGCAGGGTTACGGATTCCATCCAGACCAATCAAATTTGAGGATAACTGCTCTGAAAACTCTGAGCTCACATTCTTTGAGGAACAGAAGGACTTTGAATAACTGTTGGACGTAGTCTTTGGTGTCTTGAGGTTCGACTGTAGGACTTTTGGACTTTCAGACATGCTTTGGTCTAAATCGGCTGTCAGTTTGTCTGAGAGGTGTTGGTTCGACTGGTGCCAGACCCTGCTGAGCTTCGTGCCTGAAGGTATTGTCGGAGCAGAGTCAAAGTTTGACAGCTGTAAGGGTTTGAGGGAAATGCCTGTGTTTGTCCCATTAGCCATTGAGGTTTTTGGAGATGAAGGTGTGAACAATTGTGGTACTTTAAAGTTCATGTTGCTCCAGCTCTTTGTGAACTCTTGACTTGCCTCAGATTTGGACAACGTCTTGATGGTTATTAGGTTTTTATCAATGGCTGACTCACTATTGTCCAAATCTTTTATATGTGGGTGCACGGCATGTTTTGGTGTTGGTGCCTCTGGATTTTTGTTCTTCAAGCTTGATGGGGTCTTAGTTGCATCTGGAGACTCAAAAATCTGTATTTTGACTAACTTGGAACTATCTAGGCCCTTGTTAAACTCCCCTCTGTGAGCTTTTCCATGTTTACTCTTCATGACAGAATGATGGGTCCCCTTGTTGCCTACAGTTTTGGACTGTTTGGACATCAGAGGTTCTGAAGTATTTCGTGTTTTAAAAATCTTCAAAGGTGGTTTTCCTTTGGTCTTCTCCATCTTTTCCTTGCTTGTTCTCTCATCCACATCTTTATTCTGTTTCTTGTCCTTGCCAGTATTGTGTTTCTCATCTCTTTCACTTCTTGGAGTTTTAGTGATCTTAGGAAGGGTGGAGGTCTCTCTTTGCTCTTTTTGGATCTTAACGTTTAGCTCTTCCAAAAACCTGCTCAGACACACATGACAGTAAGCTCTTGTAGTTTACAGTATTTTTCACAAGATTTGTAAAAAGAAAAACAAACCTGATGTGGAAAGAGTCTTGTGTGAATAGAGGATGCTGTAGAAGTTCTGAGCTCTGGGCTCTTCTTTCTGGATCCATCTCAAGGCATCTCTAAGAAAACACAAAGAGGTTAAAAACATAGTCTTCATAGAAAAAATACTTGGTAGTGTTGAGAAGTTTTCAACATTTTTCTCCATTTCAGCTCCAAAATACAGTTCAAGGGACTCTGCCCCAAGCGGTAAATCTTCTGTTTGTCAGTGTTCCCTTTCCAAAACCTTCAAATTTGAGACAAAAAATTGTTGGAATTGTTTGATCCACCTTAAAGTTGTTATTGCAGCTCTTAGCACTATCCCGGATGGAGTTACAGTACAATAAACATGCATGTATTTCTCTGAATCTGGATGAAGTTAACAGTTTAACAGCTGTACCTGAGCTAGACTGATTCCTGCTCCTGGCATTGTTGGGAATCGCTGCTGCAGTGAGACACTCCCTGAACTCTCTGGCAGTTTTACTCCAGAGAAGACAGGATTTCTGTAGAAGAGCTCCTGGTGATGAGTCATCAGGTTACCTACAGAAGGATCATTTCAGAAATGAGCGGAAAGGAGAAATAAGGACAGCCTGACCGTCTTTCTTCAGGCGCTCACCAAAGCATCGGACGATGTGGTGTATTTGGTCGAGGTCGGACTCTCCAGGAAACAGAGGCTGACTTGTTAGCATCTCTATTATCAGACAGCCGACAGCCCAAACATCTACAGGTCTTCACACACAAACAATCGTTAGCTTTTGTTTATAACAATCTACAGCTGTTGTCCATACTTACTTGCCATACTTGATGTCTCCCACCAATAGTTCAGGGGCTCGGTACCAGCGAGTGGCTACGTAGTCGGTGTAGACAGCACTCTCAGGGGGGGAAGTCATGGTGCGGGCAAAGCCAAAGTCACACAGTTTGACCACGCCCGTGTGAGAGATGAGGATGTTTTCTGGTTTGATGTCCCGGTGGATGACCTGTAAGAGGAGAGGAGGGAAACGAGTGTACTGAAGTCACCTGGACCTTTAAGCTGTGAACATACCGGACATGTGATGCACATTCAAGAACACATAAGTGCAAATTCTTGAACGGAAACTTTAGTCCATTATGTTTAACAGGGAGAAGCTTCTTGTTCCACTGGTTATAGCAGATACTCGCCACCTACAGTTGGAAGAGGCTCTTTGTGAAATATCAAAGCAGTGTAGGTCTTGCGAATCTTTCTCCAGAATTAGTTTTTTACAGCTCTATTCCAATATATGAAAGACTTAATGTCATAGAATTCCAGCCGGACACAAACCATAGTTATTTGTTTTTCCATCACAGACAATTTTTAAACCATTGGCACTTCTGTGAACTAAAAGGGATCCAATCTATACGTCATTACCAAATCCGAGTCCCTGATTGGTCAAAGTTCAGCCTGGTTTAACATGCAACAGATAGTCGTAAATTTTGGACGTAGATCCCAAAAATTGAGTTAAAAATTTTAATAGCGATGTGTGAATGTAAGAGCTTTTAACACAGACCCCAAAACTCCTATATGCAAGAACACTTTTCATTGAAAGCTCTGTCCAGTGCCAAAGATACTCCACAGGTAAGCGTGGTATTCGACAGATTCTCATTCCCAAGTCGTCACATAATGACGTTTAGTTAAGGACCCCTTTGGCATTTTGGGTGTCTCCAACTCGTCGTTTTTTGATGTGCTGGCAGTTCGTAATATCTAAGGTCCGCAACCCTCGGGACACGGTACCAGATGCAGTACCGAACACGGACTGGTCCTTGGGATGCGTCCAGTGCCGGTACCATAACCCGATAACGGTTCGTGTGTGGTTCACGCCCGGTACTGCATCTGGTTCTAGTCCGGTACTGCATCTGGTTGCCAGGTTAGGGTACCCGTCCGCTCCGTGTCCCGGTAGTGGACCGGTTCAGGTAAGCGGCCCTGAGTTTGGGGACCCATGATTTAATGGGAACAGCCAGCACTTCAAAAAAACGGCAAGTTGGGGACAACCAAAACTTAAAAAAGTGACACAGAGGGTTCTTTAACCAAACGTCAATATGTGACGACTTCGAAGTGAGAATGTGTTGTGGTATCCGGTTGTTGGTCATGTGACTCATTTATTTTATAAAAAAGTGCAATTTTGCGAAAAATTTTAAATCTGATCTGCCTCAAAAAACATCTTCATGCACAACTTTTTTTTTTTTTTCGATAAATATATATATATTTTTTAACTAACGTGTTTCCATTCGGCAAAGTTATCATCGCAAATCCAATTTGCGCAATTTCATAGTCAATGGAAACACAGCTACTGATCCTTTCGCTAAGATTTCAGAAATATTTAGAGGTACAGGTTGAAATTAATGAAAGGGGTTGTTTCAGTTTCATCAGCAGTAGAACAAACATTTCCTAAATGGTGGTGGCAGTGTAATGGTATGGGTCTGCCTGGCAGCTTCAGAACTTTGATGACTTTTTAGAACCGTCTGCCAACTAACCAATCTCAGAGAGTTTATCAGCACTCATCCTCACGTTTTGCTGGTGGCAGAAGTCCGTTGCTCTCAGTATCTGATACAAGTACTGCCGTGCGGTGTCCAGGTCCAACCCGCTGGGGTTTTGTTCAAGATCATTCAGAAGGGTCCGGTCCACAAACTCGAACACCAGATACCAGCGGTGGCGGCGCTTCCACACCTCCAGGAGGTTCACCAGGTTGTCGTGACGGAGTTGCTGGTTTAAGACAAATAATGCAACTTAGAGGTGATGCATAGAAACACTCCAGTGCACTACATTACTACAGAACTGTACACCTCATCAACAGCATGGTGTCCTCTGTATGGTATGGTGTGGTGTCCTGTGGCACTGACACTTTGAGCATGCTCAAATGTTTGCGTCACCCTTGGGTGACTTCAAGGCTGCATATGAGAATTTGACCCTCTGGTGTTTCCTCTGCTTTGTGATGGGCAGGTTGAGTCCGTGTTTTGTTTCAAATAAGCCTCAGTGAGGCGTGTCAGTAACTCACCCTGAGCAGTTTGATCTCTCTGAGGGCAATCTTCTTCACCGTCTTGTCATCGTCGGAGTCTATGAACTTCTTGATGGCAACGAGGCGACCAGATTCCCGGTGGCGACACTTGAGCACAGTGCCGTAACTGCCCTCCCCGACTGGACCCAAAGACTCGTATCGCTCCATCAGATTCTCTTCGCCCTATATTCCCTTGAATAACATATACTAACTATATTTAAAAATTATACATTTATTTTACTTTCATTAAAAGAAAATAATTTGTTTATTTTACCATTAATAAAGAAAAAAGTTCAAATGATGAGACTAATAACAAAAAACAAATAGAGTCACAAAGTTAGCTTTATTTTGGTAAATATATATATAAATATATCACATACATATACTATTATATTATATATTAAATACATCCATGTGTTATAAAATTCATTTTATCCCTACTTTTTTTTGTATACTCACCTGCCGACTTTGACTTTGAAAAGCTTCAGGAATGTATTTCCGCTTTGGAATGTATTTTTCTTTAACTCGAAACAAACAGAGGACAATGAACCCATCAGAGCGCAGTTGAAAACACTACAAACAACAGCCTGCGCCGCACATGCGCACTCGGTTTCCCCTCGCCTTTTCGCTGTCACGCGCTTACTCCTTCCGCTTGGTACCTGCACGTTCGAGAATTCACGCAAAGCGCGGGCGTTTCTACCGTTTGTGTGTTCTAGTGCGTTGCTATAGTGACGTGACCCCGCCCCCTGGAGCGCGCTTCCTGCCTGTTGCTAGGGTAGATTTTTTTTCCCCTTCGTGTTTTCTTTTTAATCCGTGAAAGATTTCATTGAAAAAAAAGGCGGTAAAGTTTAGCTAGTAGTATTTTTTGGAAAAGTTTACTTCATTAAAATAAATAAATAAATAAATACTTTGCTGTTTAAGGAAAATATATGAAATTTAGTTTTGGATTTGTTTTAGATCGTAGCATGTTGTCCTTAACTTTTTATGTTTTAAATAGCAGGGGGTTTTTTTCCTCATAAAAAACCAAGATTCTTCTACGATCTTTAAGGGGTTTTACTGTTTTTTAAAGTCTATATTTCTTCAGAAAAACATTTTGGATTATATGGGTGAAAATATCTAATATTTTTCCTAGCAAAAGGTAATACAGCTCAAGTTTATTTTAATAACCTACCGATGAAAATGGTGTTTTTAACATGTTCTTGTAGAATTTTCAGATTATGAAGGACATATATAATGACAATTAAGCGTAGAATTAAATAGCTGATTATTAATTTATTCAAATCATCTGGATCATTGTTTGGAAAGCTCAGGAGTCTGAAACCTTTAACACTAAAAGAGCCGATTGGTCCAGTTTCTGACAGACCAGAACCCAACGAGAGCCACCAAATCCTACTTAATCTTTTAAAGAAAATACACTTTTTTTATGTCGTCATTTCAAATATTTACAATAACTGAATTTAAAAATGTGAGATATTTTTCTATAAATACCAACTTTGACATCTTTAGTTTTGACAGCAGCAAATACAAGTTCCATTCAAATAAAACACACTCTTATGTCAAACAAGATCCGTGACATTATCTTTCATTATGACAACAACTAGATGCCAGGGTGCATCTAGTGCTAAGCTCAAATAACTAATTTAATATTTATTAAAATTGTTAGCACTTTTCTTAAAGCCAAAGAGCCACAACAGAGGGGTAAAAAATAGTGCTCACCATTTTTGTTTCGCTGCTAATGTTAGGTTGGGGTGTTAGAGTGATGTAAGCTAGCAGGACGAGAGTGTGCAAACAGATGGGAAGTGAGGGCGGGCTTACTTTAACGGCCTACTCATAATTAGATAACTACTGCGTTTCCTGACTTTGTCTTTATGGTGTTATTGTTATTCTTTATTCTAAAACAGATTTGACACTATTTGTTAATTGTTAGTTTCATTTTTCACTTCACGGTACTTTTGTGAAACCCCGTAACCTTTCAACACTCATGAGAGAAGGAACCAAGAAGCAGGTCTCTGATGAATCAGATGAGTTCCTGTGTTTTTCCAGAAGATGGCACCACAGACCTGACACTGAACCTGGAGATGAGGACCTTCCTGTGAGTAACCTGCTGGAGCTTTAGTTTAAAGATGTGGCAGCATGAATTCTCTCCACGAGAAGAGAAAGTATGAGAAGACGTTTACACTTTAACCTTAGAAGTTCAAACATTTACAGAGGACTTTGCTGTATTTCATAACTTCTGCCTTTCAGAAGTTCATGTAGAGGATGGAGGTCAAAGTCATGCAAAACAAACAACTTACTTTGAAGGAATCTGATTTAGTCATTAAAAGCAGAGTGGCACCTCAGAGGTGTGCTAGGTCCATAACTCAGAGGTTAATGGGCCTAAACCACCTTCTAGTGACGGAAAACTTGATGTTCCATGAGGGATCTGTGGGATGTTTCTCGTCAAGAGTGTAATCCTCAAACAATCAAGTTCTCCTGGACGTAACAATACCTCTCTCGCTAAATGTAACTACTGTATCTTGTTTGTATTCATTTGGAATACAATCATTGATGCCTCACTAATGGTTAAGACTGATTGTACTACTATTATAAGTCACAAATGATGCCATTTTTTTATTATAAAAATAGTTTTATTTACATGATTAAAATGTAGGAGAAACTAAAACAGTTTGACGACAGCAAGAGAATCGTGTTTATGTTATTCTGCTTTTTCCGCTAGTTTTCTGATGTCCTCCAGGAGATCTGAGAAGGATGGTCGACCCTGAGCCGTCTGCAGGAAGATAAACGAGAGTTAATTCATCTCTTGTACTTCGATTTAACTTTGTTTATAACTCTGCATCGTTGAGTGAGCCGTGGACCTCGTGCCAGCACTGGTACATGATGGTGTACAGCTGCTTGGAGGCTCGGTGCGGCCGGTACAGCCGAATCCCTCTGGTGATGTCGGCCACCACCTCCATGTTGGAGCGGTTCTCAAACGGAGTCCGACCCTCCGAGAAGATCTCCCACATCACCACACCTGAACACACGGTAATTCATCAGCGATGCCAGTACTGCTCAGGTCTGCGCTACCAGCACGACTCCTCACCGTAGGACCAGACGTCCGACTTGCTGCTGTATTTGCTGTAGTGAAGAACTTCTGGGGGGGACCACTTCACCGGGAACTTGGCTCCAGTTGAACTGGTGTACTGGTTGTCCAGAACATATCTGGTAATGATAGATTACAGCCAGTTCAGTTCTCTTAAAATAATGCTAGCTAAATGTAAACAACATTTAGCAGAAAGCATATAAAAAGTTAGCTTGTTGCTACACTAGAGCTTGTTGTAGCTCAGTTGTTCGGTCATTGTACTCACGTACAAGTTTCAGGAAGTTTGTTTTTGCCCTTGGTCATGATTTTAAAGCAAAATGTTTGTTGTTTTCATCCTGTATTGACTTGGAAATAATGTTAGCTAAGATTAGCTTAAATGTAGCCCAGAGTGAAAACAGGCTACGTCTGAATTCATTCACTTCTCACTATAAAGTGTGTTTGCTATTTCGTAGTGCTGTCTGAATATACAATGAAATTTCCCAGAAATCTTTGCGAAAAACCAATTCTGATCGATGCTCACTATATTAGTGAATATAGACCACAATGCATTGCGTTTGTACCGTTTTTGCAACAAAAAAAAAAGTTTAAATGTAATTTTTTATAAACCATCACCGTGTTCATCATCAAAACACAGTGGAGTCATAGCAAGGCGTAAAATTCTCATATTATTGATTAGATTTTCACTTTGTGAAATCTGTGACTTCATACTTGCCGTCTAAAAAAAATGTTGTGAACATGGTGTCCAATTTGCTTAAAAAAATCCAGAGCACTAGATAGTTCTGTACTATATAGCTTTTTAATAGTTAGGGATTGGGATGGAAATTTGGACATAACCAAAATAAAAAGTATGCGTCTGGGTATGCTACAGCTATGATGGTAAATGACACTAACTAAATGGTTGATCTCCCTCTGAAAGCGACATGTCAGCAAATAAAACAATCATAAATAGGAAATGGTTGACTGTACCTGGTCATTCCAAAGTCACTGACTTTAACCACGTTGTGCTCATTAACAAGACAGTTTCTTGCTGCCTGGGAGACAAAAACACACAAACATTTAGGAAATGGGTCAGTTTTCACTTTGCTGCAGGTTCCTTCAATTAGATCAGAATAAAAAACATCAGAAAATACTAAATGTTTTACTTGGTTTCACGGTGAATTAGCATTTGACTTTAGACAAATTTGAGCCAAAACTCTCCTTGTGTTTCAAGAGTCCTAAATTGATAACCTCAAACCTTTTCCAATTTTCTTATACTGTTTGGTAGTGCAGGGTGATATGGAAAAAACTTGTATATCCCAAAATAAATTACTTAATACTGTATTATAATAATTATATATATATCTCTATATACCACAATAATACATATTTTCAGTTATTGTCTGAAAAATATTATTTCATACTTTTCTCTGACTTTATTTTTCCAAGTAACTTGTAACTAAACTGTTACATGTTTTAAAGTGCACAACAGTTGGAAGTTTCTTAGTAGGAAAACTCATTTTTGCACAAAAGTTCCGCAATAAAAATAAACAAATAAAAATGATAAAAACGATGGAAGAGAAATGACACTATGGACATTTCTATCGCTCACATCATACTGTATGTATCGTCACGTCGCCTAGAACCATTGTTAGGCATAATGAAACTCAACCAATAACTCTGCGACAGAAGTTTGAGATTAGTTGTTTTTGGAAATTTTTGGAATGTATTCAGAATTATTTCAGGCATTGGCTTTATGGTTCTCAGGTCTCTGACATCTAAAGACATGTTTGGATCTACATTAATACCAAAAATCATGTCTTCAAAGCACTCACGGCCTTGAAATTAGACTATTTGGCTTTGTTCCCAAATTCTATTTTTACTTACATTAATCTATGGAATTTACAATCTAAATGTCATGAAAAATGACATTTGTTTATGTTTTTAGAACGTTAAAGAAACTAATATGATTTTCTAGACTTACAGACTATTTTATTGCCTTAAGTCAGATCAGTTTTCATTTATATTTATCATTTGCTTGTTGTAGTTCTGTTGTGCTTGAAGTCTTACATGTGGGATACCTCAAGGTTCTCTCTTGGGACCAAATTAGTTTGTTTTTTAAAGCATCCACTAAGACTAATAATTAATCACTTTGGCAACGTTTCATCTTTTTGCAGATGATACCTACCTGTTTTTCTCTCTCTAGTTCCACAAACATTTTATTGTTTATCATTAACTAGTGGTGCAGTGCTTGGTTCCCTTTAGAATTTTCTTTCATACTATCATCTTTTTGGTGTTTCTGCGGGACTTACCAGGTCTCTGTGGATGAAGCTGTGTGCCTCCAGGTACTCCATCCCTTCACAGACGTCCTGGCACATAGACAGAAGCATTTCCTCACTCAGATTCACACACTTCTGGCGCAGGAAATTGAGAAGACAGCCGTTTTCCATAAACTCTGCCACAATCAGCAGAGGGTTCTGCTTCAAGCAAACCCCATACAGCTGCACCAGCTTTGGGTGGCACAGCCTCCTGGCAAAACAACATGCAGAGAAGGTTACAAGGTTGCACCCTACAATGTTTTGTTGGACGATTAGTGGCTCTGGACCTCACATCATGACTTTAGCTTCCTCGGCGAAGTCCTCCTCGTACATGGCGCCCTCCCTGATGGCCTTTATAGCCACTCTTTGCTGAGCCCTCCACTTGCCCAGCCTCACCACCCCAAACTGGCCACAGCCCAGCTCCTTCATGAAGGTCAGCTCGCTCGGGTTGATCTCCCACTTTTCTGAAGACAAAACAAAAAATAGGACATGTTTGGTTTGATGGTCGCCATTCTAATGATTTACGAATTTATTGAAGTGGCAGAAGATGTATGTTTATATTACAAGATCATTTTTAATAATAAATTCTTATTTGAAAATAATTAGGGCCGTGAACATTGACACGCTGACACACGCGATTAATCAAACAGAATTGACACAAATTCATTCCATCCATTTTTCCTATTTTGCTGCTCCACATAATTTTTTCAAAATGTCTGAAATAAATATTTTTGAACTTGAACTTAAACTAAAACCCCATTTATTTACCTGAGCTGAAGCCTGCTGTGGCTGGCACACACCGTCCCATCGGTCCAATTGGATATCGTAACCTTGTAACGAGGCCTTCAAACATTAAAAACAACTTATTTTAGCTCCAGCCTGGTAGTTCTTTCATTATCAGATAAAGCAATCACAGCTTACCGGCTGCATTGTGCTCATGGTAGTGTATAACGTCTGGTATGGAGTTGAAGGTGTACTTTTCAGCCAGGTAGAACTGTCCTGTGTCATTTACTTTAATCTGGTAATGTCTAACATTTCCAGTGGAGCTGCGAACAACCAAAGAAAAGATGAGTTTTTGTTCATACAAGCTTTAATTTTTGTGCTTCCAGTTCAGGAATTAAACTTCTATAGGAGAGATGTATCACCTCTGTGTTTTAGTGTAAACAGACACTGTGTACACCCCCTTCTGACTGGACTCCCGCACGATGAAACCGCCTTCTTTGTCCTGAAAAACAGCCAAAGTCATTGAGTGTTTTCCATTTTCAGACCAAGCGATCCCTGAAGTACGTACCTCTTGTTTCAGCAGCCGCTCTGCTTCCGTCCTGGTGATGTTTTTGCAGTACCATCTTTGTAAAGGAGAACAAAACTATGAACTACAGTTCTTCC
The DNA here is from genome assembly GCF_002922805.2 of Oryzias melastigma. Classification (NCBI taxonomy): domain Eukaryota; kingdom Metazoa; phylum Chordata; class Actinopteri; order Beloniformes; family Adrianichthyidae; genus Oryzias; species Oryzias melastigma. The sequence continues at coordinate 2,491,257 of NC_050529.1, forward strand.
ACGTTTGACACTAAAAAGGATGAGGAAGTTGAACACTGGACTCACGGGTTTGCCTCGATTCGGCCTCTTTCTGTCACATAGTTGCTGGGGATGAAGCCTTTATTCCTGATGGAACCAGAGCAGCAAAGGTTAGACATTTTTTACCGTTTGTGGTCAGAGCCAGAGAAGCTTGTTCATGGAGTTCTAGATCTACTCTGGAATGATCAGTGAAGTTCAGTCTCCTCGTAGATGAAACGTTAACTTTGAACATCAAAGCAGCGTAAGGGTTATGGATGATGCAACAAAGCAAAAAAAAAAACAAAAGTAGACACCAGGGAGCTGTATGTGGTGGCTAAGTGCAAAGTGGGTTTTAGTGAAACTTTGTTCACATTGAA
>NC_050529.1:2492073-2496505 GCF_002922805.2 Oryzias melastigma
CATCAAAGCAGCGTAAGGGTTATGGATGATGCAACAAAGTAAAAAAAACAAAAGTAGACACCAGGGAGCTGTATGTGGTGGCAAAGTGCAAAGTGGGTTTTAGTGAAACTTTGTTCACATTGAAGGGGTGTTAGGGCCGTCCGGTTTTAGTATTCCAACAGATGTGATCAGAGGGTTCTATGTCGTGTATTTAACATCTAGCGAAGCATTATTGTGTAACAGCAGCTAGTTTCGGGAGGTGCAACAATGCAGCATGTCAAAAATTCTGTCACAAAGTTTTGGCGCAAAGTTTTCTTATGTTTTCTGCGGGATGTTTCTATAGTATAAACATTGGAACTTTGTCCGAGAATTTGCATTGTGTCGACCAATCAGCAACTCCGCTTTGAATGTGTGATCATGTAAGCAGTGGGTGGAGTCCAAAAACTACCTCTTGAACTTTATGATTTTTTTCTTTGTTTGTATAAAGACCATAATAATAAAAAAATGTATTCTTATTTTTTCCTCCTCTGACCAATCCAGGTTATCCAACTGGGTTACTGAGACAGAAGTACCGCTGAAAGCATCCGTCATTCAGTAGATAGTGAACCTCACCATACAAGAAAAGTCTCTGAATAATCTCATGAATCCAGACGTGATTACCGACGGTTTGTGTTTTTCCAGAATAAATCAACTTAAATAACTTTCAATATTTTACTCTCCATAAAAATATATTTTGTCAAAATTATACAAGTTAGAATCCGGATCCGGCCCCCAGGCCTTGACTTTGATGTTGTTGTTGTTCTGGTGTAGAGCTGCTTAAAGAAGCTCAGTGTGCTGCCAACTAGTGGTTGGAAATTTGGGTGCAAAACTAAAGAAAGATGCTTAAGGACGCTGATAAATAATGATTAAATATCGTCTTGTCAGCATTTTAAATCGATACAAGTATAACCAAACAAATTATTGCCATATATTGCCTAATCGGTTTTTCCTTACACCCCTAAGTCACGAGGCTAAAAACTTTTGACAGTAGCTCCTCCCACATGTGCTGCAAGTTTAAGAACACACTTTTGGACAAATATCCAGCAGTGAACTTGATGTGTGTAAAAAACAGGTGAAGGTTTCGAATTGGCCGTGAATACAACATTAGAGCACTAGAGTGTCAGGTTTGTCAATTGCACAAATCCTGTTGTGTCTTTCAGACAACCTTCTGTAGATGTCCAAAGTATGTCTGGAGAAAACAAAAGTTTATTGATGCTTGAATTTGTCTCAGAATGCAGAAAACCAAATCCGTCAGCGCCTCCGTGGTTAATGTCTGCACTGAGCTCTCTCCACGTACCCGTGTTTGTCCTGCGCTCGCCACCAAAGCTGGTCCTGCTTGTGAAGGATGACGTACTCTTCCCCCTTCAGAAACAACAGTAAGGTGAACATCGTGCATGAAAGTGAGCGGCTGTTCACGCTCCCGCCTCCATCTACCTGTTTGAGAGTCAGGTCGCTGTCTTCTTTGGCTGTGAAGTCGTACATAGCAACTACGCTGATCAGCCCGTCCCCCTCGCCGTCCTCTCCCTCGGGTGGGGGAAGGGGAAGTTTCTTCCTGGACCGGTCAACCTGACGGCCAGACACAAACAGAAAATTAGAACCTGAAAGTGATCGATCAAAGGACGTTATAGTATCTAAGGAGTCGTACCCGCCACGGTTGCCCCGGGTATCGCCTTTTGGGGAAACACAACGAAGTCCTGCCCTCCAGCTCCACATGGGTGCTGATCTCCCTGAAAAAAGACGTTAAAATAAGTTAAAATAAGCTCTTTATCTAATCAACAATCTGACTTCAGCTAAGGTTGGAGGTCACACTCTGCAGTGTGAAATCTGCTCTACATAACTGACCCTTTTCCCCAAAGTAGGGGTCTAGTGGGAATCTTTTTGGTGGTTTTGACCCCAGTCCAACTTTCTTCTTTTTTATGTTAGGCCCTGTCCCCAAGACATTAAGGTGCATAACAGTGAAAGTTAGAAAAAATCCTAATTCCAAAAACATTGTCTTTTCTGTCATTTGTTTGATGTAGTAGACTTTACAGCACGTGTCAAAGTCAAGGCCCGGGGGCCAAATCCGGCCCTCCGGGTAATTCTATCCGGCTACATACTGGGTATCTCACGATACGATGCGATACATGGCTCACGATATCGATGATATCCCGATACTGCAATAACTGGTAAAAATCACCTCTAATAACTTACATTATATGGAAGAACTCATGTTATTTTGGAAAACATATCCACATTTTTTTAGCTTGAACACAATCATAATAAACAATTTGTGTCTTATTTTTTGCTACAAATAATTGACACGTTTGTACAAATCAGTAATACTATATTTTTGACAAGCATTGACACCAAGTAAATTTGTATAATTTGTAAAATTCAGTCCCCCAAAGTTTTACAGCCTCTTCAAATGAAAATAAAAGATCAGTAATTGGTGAGAACCCATTGAGAATCAATCACAGGACTAAACATCGCGATATATCGCTATATCGATATTTTGGCACACCCCTAGTGGAAACGAGGCTCTCGCGTCTTCCCTTTAGAGTTACTGTTGTTTTGTTAACCTCAAAGATTTCTTAAGTGTTTGGAAAGGAAAGTTCAAAGCTCCAGTAAACCAACATCATACCAGCTCAGTGGCCTGGTGGTAGAGTGTCCGCCCTGAGACTGGAAGGTTGTGAGTTCAAATCCAGGACGAGTCATACCAAAGAATGGGACTTCCCTGATTGACACTCAGCATTGGGGGGTTGAACCAACAAATGGTTCCTGAGCACAGCTGTGTATGCAGCTCACCCCTCCCCCGGCTGATTGGTCAAATACGGAGACCAAATTTCACAATCGTAGGTGTAACATACTAAGGTTTTAAAACTCTCCATATCCACATTCTCCTAATAAACTAAATGATGCTTCTGGTTCTGTGAAAATGTGGCTTTAGGACAGTCAGTTCTGCTTTTTCTTGACTACCTGGTCTGAAGAGCGCAGCAGCAGCAGAACACAGAGTGGATGGAGTGATCTGGAAACAGAAATCAGAGAGTCAAGACAAGAAAAACAAGGAGACAGCAACAGTCAACCAGGGATCTCTCCGTCTGGAGTTTGGACCAAATGTAGGACGGACTGAAGTCGCTTCGTTGTCTGCAAACCTACTTCTGAGGGTCGGACATTTCAGCCCCCAGCTGTGAATGTACTGCAGAGGAAATGGCGTTCGTCTGTACCTGCTCTACAGCTCGACCTGAAACTCCGACCATCGTTCTGTAGCTGGTTTTGACCTCCTTCTTTGTCACGCTCACTTTAACAACAAACTATCGTCTGCATAGAAAGGATGTGTTGACCACTCGATTTTCTGAGTTTATCATAGATTTTCAACTTTTTGGGGGGTTGTTTTCTGTGTATTTTTTAGAAATATAATTTTTCCACATCAGCTGCTGAACCAGGGTTCATCTGGTTTGGGACGTAGTTCGTCTCAGTTGCACTTTTTGTCTTTTTGCTCCTGTGGTTTGCAGTGGGAGGTCTTTGTCAGAAAGTGTGGTTTCCTCTTCTGTCGAATTGTCCCAGCATGCCTCTGCAGACCTGCGATGCGATTTGGCCTCTGTAGGCGAGTCTCCAGCAGGTTTGTGCATGCAGGTCATTTTCTCAGCTCTGCACTCACATGCAGCGATGGCTTCACTGCTTCCTGTGTGACTTGAGTGTCACAGAGACATGTCTGCAAAGCAGCTTCAGTCATATGATTTATGGTAAGTTGGCGTGCAGGGAAAATCCACGAGAAAAAGTGTTTTCTATTTTTGTGTTTCTCGCTCATAGAATGGTTAAAAACAGAAAAAGACAGTGGATTCAACAGAACCTTACGAAACAACAATATATTTCTCAATATACGGAGAACAATATATTTACAGTATATACCATATATGGCAGCAATATTTATCAGTATATTGAAATATCTGGAAATACTCCAACTATTATCGCTTTCTTATATTGAAATATATTGATCCTTATACTGCAATATATTGCTCTAAGTACTGAAATATGTTATATATATATACCGCGACGGGTAAAGGTACATTCACACAGAACGCGATTCGCGCACAGTAGCGCACAACAAATTTGCAAGCCCCGCCCTTCTTTCATCACACAATGATTTCACTCCTCGTCGCCTGTCAAGAATATGTTCCTGAGTTTGGCGCATGTGGGAGGAGCTACCAACTAATGCTCTATGATGATCGCTATAAGGAACGGTGTCTGTGGATGTTATGAAATCAGGTTTATTCACTGTAGTAAAGAGTTCTACAAAAACCTCAGTAATCCGTCCCGCTTTCTTCGCTCATCCAAAACTTAAGCACCCAGGCCCCTTCCTCTCTGAGTCCTTGTTAAATACATGTTTTGGAGCGGTGCAACTGGCTGTTGCAGCCTCCTAACCTGTGTATGTAAT
>NC_050529.1:2496550-2534366 GCF_002922805.2 Oryzias melastigma
AGCTTTCTTTAGAGTTCCAGTAACTTCAGTGAGCATTACCAGAAGTGAGGGTCAAAAGAGTCAATGAGGTCTGGAGTGTTTACAAGAATCAGATTCTGAAAAAATGTATCCGCAAGTTTCATTCTAATCCATTTTACTGCAGCCGATCAGAGACACCAAGAAAATAATGAAACATAATAAAAAACGTATTCCTCTCTATTGTTTTTTTCCTGTCTAAGTATTCTGACTAACGCCTGTTTTTTGTACAAAACTCATTGTTGTTCTGTTGTTGTGAGATCTCTGAACCTGCTCAAGCCAGAACTTCAGACCCACTTTCTGATGATGGAGCCAAAAGGTAAACTCATTACAGTCCATCAGTCAATCCAAATAGTTTAAAAAAATGTGGCCTGCAGATTGTTTTTAAATCGCTTTTGCGGAGGCTTTATGATGTTGTTTCTTGAATTCTTCAACACTTGTTTTAAAAATGTAATTTAAAGACCTAGAGGACTTGCAGTTCAAATTGTAATTTTTCAACCTTTTGACAGAAAATAAAGAGATTTTTTTCCTTATACAGGAGAAAAAGATCACCGGGAGTTAGAATCTAGTACTGGAAGTGAAGGAGAATGAGGAGCAAAGCTGAAATGTGGACGACCACCACCAGCTAAAGATACATTTCAAGTTTTTAAAGCCATTTTTCTCGTTATAATAGTCAGATACTGGTGTGAGAATCAGCCAACAGAAGAAGCTACAGAAATCCCCCACAAGCCGCAGCTTCACACAATCAGAAGTCTAATGTTAGATGACATCGACTGTTCTAATCCTAACACTGTGAAGATGACCAGCAAGTGTTGAAACCTCAATGCAGACATGAAGTCTGCAGAACCGTGACCCACTGCTGTCTGAGAAAAAAAACATCTGCTGTGATGAAGGACTTATGTTCTCTTTTTATTGGAGTTTCACTTCATTTTATTTTTTTTAACATATTGTGCCACTTTGTTGTATAAACAGTCCATATGTTGTGTTTAGGTGAAAATGCTCCATTATGTCAAATAACTTGGTGAGATTTTAGGTTTTTTTGGTCTAATCTAAAGAAATATAACCTCAAAAAGTGCTAACCCATAACTTTTTCACAGAGCGACGGTTTGATTCCCTGTCCCTGTCTGGATTGGAGATGGTGAGTCCACCGTGTTCTCTGTAGCAAATTCTTTTAACCCCCGATTCCTTCAATTCTCTTTATTTGGACTCTTCTGTCCTCTGTGTTCTCATCTATCATTCTCTAACATTTCATTGGGTTTCACTTTTTTCTGTTTAACTCCAATGTCAATTTAAATTCTTTTAACAAGCTCGTTCCTGTCACTCTTTCCCAGTCACCTTTGGTGTACCTCAGGGCTCTATGCTAGGCCCCCCTCTCATTCAATGTCTATAAAGCTCCTCTTGGAAATATCTTCCACAAATTTAGAATCCAGCTCTGTTTTTACGCTGATGATGCAAAGCTCTATCTGTCAAACCCAACCAGTTATCTATCAGAAGTTAACATCTGGTTTTTTTGTAAACTTCCTACAATCAAAACAAAAAAAGCAGAACTTTCATAACATGCCAGAACAAGTCATTCTGAACAGAACACCATCACTCAGTTACTGAATAACAACATCCCCATTCAGCTTACTTTCATCGGCATAATATCACCCCCCTCCCCCACTCCACTTTCGTCCTGGTCCACAGCTTCACTACAACTTCATTATTGTTGTTTCATTACTTCTCTTTGCCACCCCCCTCCACCCAAATTCCTCAAACTCCAACTGGTCCAGAACTCAGCTGCTCAGATATTAACAACCTCAACACCCCAAAAAAGGTTCAAATTCAAGATACTCTGAGAAACACCTGCAATGCATCTCCAGGTGCATCTTCAGGAGCACCTTCAGGGTCATCTACAGGTGCGATTCAAAGGGCATTTGGAAGTGTGTTTGCAGGTGCGCCTAGAAGTTTAACTAGAGGCGCGTTTGTTGGTGCGTCTGCAGGTGGGACTAAAAGCGCATTTGCCGGTGCGTTTCTAGTTACCTGCATTTGCAGATAGACTTCCAAATCCATTTGTAGATGTGTAGAAAGACAAAAGGGAAAAAAAGATAGTCTCGGATTTCATTGAACTTAAAGGGCTTTTATCGTGCTTTTCTTAAGTCTTTTAGAGTAAACTATATCTATATCAAGAATAATGTGTTACCTTTGGTACACTACATTTTTTTTCAATGAAATATGAGTTATTTTCGCAGCTCATTTTCCTACCCAGAAGTAATACAAAACGATTTCTGTGGCTCCGCCTCTCTTTCCTTGTGGGTGCCGCCCATTTCATGATGTCAACCTAGAGCCGGCCTCATGTGGCCCATGGAAGCAAACAACATCTAAATCTTCACAAAAATGGATATACATATTGTGCGTTTAAAATAAAAGCGTTTTGCTGATCACCACTAGCTAGTGTAGCTATTGTGTCTGTTAGCCTGGGGGAGATGCTGGCAGCGGGGAGGGGCCGTTCTCACTTTGTGATGTCACAATGTGAGGACTCGCTTGTTTTCATGAATTGGAAGGGTCTGGTGCTCGGAGAAAAGCGTTTTGGAGGAATGTCTAATGGTTTTATTGGCGTTTTTTGGTGATACGGTGGTGAATATTAATAGCAGTTTCAAAGTTTCAATTCTATCTTTGACTGAATTTTCTCTGCGCATTTGGGTGGGGGTGGGGGGTGGGCGGTCAATCAGCAGCTGTGTTTGTTTCTGCTCTCAGTCGAGAGTTCCTCAAGATTCCATTCTAGGCCCTCTATCTTCTAACTTTAGAAAATTAAACTTAGCTTTTCATTTCAAAACAGATTTATTCACCTTTACAAGTATATATATATATATATATATATATATATATATATATATATATATATACATATTCGCCTTTGCCCAGGTTTGGCAAACATATTGTAAAAATGTGCTGATCTGGTTAGAACTGAACTTTCTTTATTTTAATGAGAAAAATGCAGACAAGATGTTCTATAAACAGGATGTCAAAAACCTGGGAGTTCTTATACATTCAGTTTAAATATGAACAAAATACTTTACTAAAATACAACCTTCTGAGTGAAAAATTACATTCCTCGAGGAATTCTAAGGGAATTGTTCCTTCTTTTACTACTCATCATATAGTTTACTATAATTTCCTTTATTCTGTGATTAATCAGGAGTTTCATTAGCAGAATGCTGCAACTCACCTATTAATAAAAACAAAAAAAGTAATCAGATTATTCTGGTGCTTCCAACACTTCGTTAACTTTGGATCCAGTTAAAAAAAACCTCTTACTGGCTCCACACTACATTTCTCCTTTAATTCAGATCCATCATTATACCTATATACACTTGTTTGTTCCTCCAGTTACGGAAATTTCTTGTGGCACCAAAAAAAGCTGCTTCGACAGATCAGAGCTGCACAGAGTATTGACCATTTTTAAATCCTCATCTGTCCTCACTGAATTTTGTTTAACATCTTGATTATTTAACTGAATTATTTACGTAAACCACCAATCAATTGTATTTTAAATGCTGAACGTTACTAGTCTCAATTTAGTATCTGTGGGAAGAAAGCGAGCAAATGTGGACGAGGCACACGGGTGGCCCGCGCAGGATTTTACAATCGTAGGCCACTTAAAGAGAGAAAATGTCATTTTTTCTATGGGTATGCTGCGGGTGACCGGTTGTAGTGAAAACTTACAACTTACGTGTCGACTAGATTAAAGGACCAGAACTCACTATTTACTAATGACTAGAGTGCGGCATAAACAATACTGTCCGACAACATCACCTGAACATCATAAGTGTATTAACTTCCATTAGTCTCACGAATACTTCACAACACACTTAGCACACATATGACAATGGTATGGTTCATTTTCATGACATCCCCTGAGGTGGTCATACAAATCTTAAAAGAACTAAAAGAACTATGAGACACACCAGCGCTCCTCTTAAGATGCAGCCGCTACGCTCTAGGACAAGTCAAAACTACCTACAGCACCAGTACAGATCTCTACTTTGAGAGATTTGAAGATTGAAGATCTCTGCTGATTCACACCTGAGTCTTAAAACTTAAACAGGTTTCAAACATCAACATCTTTTCTACCAAGCGTAGAACAAATGAAGGACGAAGAGCCAAAAGGACAGAATGTCAGAAACCCAAAGGTTTTAGGAGAGCCTTAGTCGATAAATAAAATGTGATATTATCTATGAGGAGGTTCTCAGTGATGTTTCTGGAGCTTAATGGACGGGAAGAACAGAAAAAACCTGCTCTTCGTTGGTATTTTCATGCCAGTGTGAGAAACAGAACCGAAACTCAAGCTGCATGGCGACTTCACTCTCAGGTGTTCTGCCTTCCTAGAGACTTTTTTACATCGTCTGCAAAAGCCAACGCAGCGCCGTGAAGAATGATCTCCTCACTGCATATCAAACCCTCAGATTTGGAGATGTATCCAGTTTTCAGCTGCTTTTCTTACGTTTATATTCATAGAATCTGCGTTTGGATGAAGGTTTTTATTTAAAAAATACATCAAGGTCTCCAGTTAGAAGAAACCTCCCAGCATGCTCTGGGGTTTTTTTGGTTTCTTTTACAGGAATCTTTGTTCGTCTGCTGGAGAAACCAACCTCAGAGATCCTTTAGAGCTACTCAGATTCAGAAGTTACTTACTTGAGTGGATCATCTTCGTCTCTTTGCGTCTTCCGTTGTCCTCCTCGGGTCACTCTCCTTCAGCTCCAGATTTCGTCTCCACCGAGCCTCCGAGGTCTCCACATTGACGGAGCAGGTCTGATGCCACAAGGTGGAAACTGTAGAGGTGAAGCGGTGATGGCAGCAGCAGAAAAAAAAGAGTGAAGACAAAGGAGAAGACAGGTGCCGGTTCTGCTCCGCTTTGTGTTTTCTCGAAGGTCAGAGCATTGTTGACGGGGTGACAGATGAAGATACAGAGGAGGAGGAGGAAGTGAAAGGATGACGTGAACCCGACCACAAAGCATCCGTCTGCCAGTCAACCCAGGAAGAGCTCGCTCACTCCTACTGTGGCTTTCAGCGTGAACCTACTCCTCCAGCACACGTCCGACACAGACGAACTGCTTGATGAACCTCCGATAAAAAGTTCATAAGATAATTTCCGTCACTTTTCTGGTCTAGTTTTGGTTTGATCCACTGAAAACCTCAGAGCAGGTGTCACATTACGACAGAGAAACCTCCAACCAAATGTACTCAGGAGGAGTTACTCAAAAGTAGGACTATAAATATTTACTGTAGAGACGGTTCGTATGTTACATTATTAAAGTTTATGTTAGTAATGTTTACAACAGTAAGATTATGCAACACTTTACATTAGTAAGGTTACTTGATGCTGCGTTAGCATAATTTATGTTAGTGTAGTTATGCAACGCTACATGTTAGTAAAGTTATGCTTCATTTTGTTAGTAAAGTTTACGTTTGTAAAGTTTACATTGATTAAGTTATGTTATGTCAGCAAAGGTTACAACAGTCAAACTAAACAGCATTAGTAAGGGTATGCTTTGTTTCATTAGTAAAGTTTATGTTTGTAAAGTTATGTTTCATTATGTTAGTAAAGTTTAAGTTAATAAAGTTATGCAACACTGCTTTCATGTAGTCATAAAAGTAGTGTTTAAGTTAGTAAAGTTATGTTATGTCAGAAAAGTTTACAACTCTAAAATGACGTAACGCTGTTGTGTTACTAAAGTCTATGTTAGTAAGTTTATGTTATTAAAGTTTACGTTAGTGAAGTTATGTTTCACTACATTTGTAAAGTTTACCTTAGTAAAATTGTGTTATGTCAACAAAGTTTACAACTGTTTACCACTGTAACACTGCGCAAGAGTGGTTAGGTGTTGATGTGTTTGTAAAGATTTGTTAGTAAAGTTTACGTTTGTAAAGTGAAGTTTTTGACATTTTACGAATATTTTGTGATTTTTTTTGCACTCTTTGTAAATTATGCAAGTTTGGTATCAAATCGTTCAGCACCTTAAGGACATTAATGGACATTAATTCTAGACTAAGGTTTTTAAGGCTAATTTTGAGTTTAGCTGATATTTTAGCACTATAGCGCCATTTTTTGCTAATTTGGCATCTAATGAGGTTTTATGGGCTACTATGGAGTTAAGCTAGTATTTTAGCAATGTGCTAGCTTCGTTTTGGCTAACTTAGCATTTACTTAAGTTTTTAGGCTAATTCTGAATTAAGCTAGTATCTTGGCAACGTGCTAGCTTTATTTTGGCTAACTTAGCATCTACTGAAGTATTTAGGCTAATTCTGAACTAAGCTAGTAATTTAGCAACGTGCTAGCTTTGTTTTGGCTAACTTGGCATCTACTAAGGCTTTTTGGGCTAATTCTGAGTTAAGGTAATACTTTTATAACATGATAGTTTTGTTGGATAATTAACATTTACTTAGGTTTTAAGAGCTAATTTGGGGTTAAGCTAGTATTTTAGCAATGTGCTAGCTCTGCTTTGCCTGATTTGGCAACTACTGAGGTTTTTTAGGGCCAATTCTAAGTTAAGCTGGTATTTTTAGTAACGTGCAAGGTTTTTTTTGACTAAATTGGCATCTACTGAGTTTTTTCTGGTTAATTCTGAGTCAAGCTAACTATTGCTAATTGGTGTTTTAGCAAATTTGCAGGTTTTTTCAGGAAATTCTTTAAATTCTTTGCTCACTTTGTGCAAATTATGCAAGTTTGGTATCAAAACGTTCAGCATGTTTATGACATTATTCACCAATTAAAATATATTTCTACAGCAAAAAGCTTTTAGCATCTTCAGCGACCACATTCAGCAAAAAACATTCACACTAGCATTATCGCAGGTAGTCCAACTTGTCTAGTTGTAATTTCCTAGTAAAAGCTTGTAAAAGTGAGTGCTGGTAGCAACTTTTTTCAGTGATTCTTCTCCGTTTATCTTCTAGAAGCACCGTATGTGAAATGGAAGCTAGTAGCATTTAATGCTAATTTCAACTGAGTTTACAGAATATCAACGAGATGTGAAAGGACGAATGGTTGAATGGATGAACGTTAATCATCTGTCGGACGTTTTATTCAGACTGAAAATAAAAAAAAGGAATGAAATGAAATCAGGAACAACCTCGATGGTCATTTTAATCTAAGTCAGTCAGATTATCTTCAGGATAAGACGTCACCCTAAAACACCAAACAGAATCTACAGGTGACGTCAAATTTAAGCTACAACTCTGTACCTGAAACATCTCCTCAGTTACCAGGAGGTAGATTTAAGAATTTCTCCAGAAATGCCTCAGCTTTTCTGATGAACTGCTTCTCCATAGGACTACATGAGTTTCTATGGGCAGATCAGGTGAGATAAGAAGTGAAAGCAGCTGCACAGGAGAAGTGAAGTTAGACAATAACCAAACAAAGAGAAGCTGAGTTCTCGCATGTTCAGTTCTTTCTCTGCCAGACGACTGTTAATAATTAAAGCTGAGAGGGTTTTATTTAAACTCGGTGAAGGAGAGATTATTGATGGTTTCAGTTCCTCCACACACACACACTCTCAGATACTGATTTAAGCCTAATGGACTTGAAAAGATTGCATCATAAAGGAACAGTAGTCACTTAAAAGCTCATTTTTGTTCATGAATCTTAACTCATGTTTCTCACTTCACTGAAGCAGCAGATCCTCTCTAGTTTGTTCGTTTACTTCCTGCTTCAACCAAATAATGTCAATTCAGTCTTCATTTTTTGGGATACGGATGCCACCATGTTGAAGACAGATGTCATCAGTAGACAATGATTGTTCAGTGTTTCTATGGCAACCACTCTCACCTATCTGGAGTGTGCTTGTTGGAGGGCAACACCCCCAGTAATTGCAAGCAGGACACACAAAATATATCAAACATTTTGAACGTCGGAGGTGGGGGTCAGTAGGCTCTGCCTACTATTATTGAGCCATCTGATTGGTCACTTTGTAACTTGAAAAACTTGAACTACAGTAAAAAAAAAATATAATAAAAATAAAGTATCAGAGCAAGAATATTTATTCTGACCAATACAATGATTGAGTATAGAAGTCAATGGGATTTTGGTTACTTTGAACTAGCAAATACTTCCTGTTTGGGTCACCAGAGGGGAGGGGCCATTCCGTCCAGTTCTCTATATACAGTCAGTGGTTCCAGAAGTTCCAGTAGATGGTTGTTACAAAATCCATAAATGACTGGCTGCTCTTTGAAGAACGTCACAATAAGAGCCCATGAATACAGAACCCTGGTCCTTGAGATCCACTTACCTGTGTCCAAGCTCCACCTGCACTGCTTTCTGCTGATTGGCTGACTCAGGTTTGTCCACATTTTGGAACCAAACTAACCCAAATCCAGGCTATGTCCAACTTCCATCATTAATTCTTAACTACTAAAAAACTATATAGCGTGGGAATATCTAGTGTATATAGTGTATATCTAGTGAATATTTAGTGTGTATCTTGTGTGTATCTAGTGTATATGGAGTGCATATCAAGTGTATATCTGGTAGTTATCTATTGTATATCTAGTGTGTATCTAGTGAATATCAAGTGCAAATCTAGTGTATATTTCGTGAAAATTGAGTGAATATCTAATTTATATCTATCGTATATCTAGTGCATATCTAGTGTATATCTAGTGTCCTTTCAAAACAACAAAGACACCACGATCACTACTTTTTTTTCTAAACAGCAAATATGACATCACCAATTTTATGAAGCAAAAACTTAATCAACTTAAGGATTTTACAATGATTATTTATCAATATTTGATAATATAAAACGTCATGGTTTATTCAAATTTACATTTAAATACCTTTGTTTGTTGCAAAAACTGTTCAAACTCAATGCATTGTAGTTTATATTCCCAAATCTAGTGAGCATGATTGCACACTGGTGTTTCGCAGAGAATTCTGGGAATTTCCAGTGCACTGGATCTTGGAATTGTAGATCTGGACAGCACAACAAAATGGCAAACACACTATATAGTGACTATGTAGTGAGTAGTGAAGATATTTGGACATAGCCCCAGTTTGTCCAGAATTTTCTGTTTGTCTGGGCGGATCAACGGCGTCTTCTGCCGGCTCACTGCATGTCCTTCGGTGTTTTAAGCTAAATCCAGAGCCGGTGGAATCTCTTGACTCCACTATAGATACCAGGATTACTGCAGAAACATCATCTGGCTACAATATGCAACTAAAAGTTTGTTTTAATATTGACATATTTTCTAACAGTTCAGAAAAAAACAAGCTTTGGTTAGTTGGCCCGATAAAAGTCACTTAGAATGAATCCAATAACTATGATTTGAGCTGTAAGTGGTTAAGTTTTCAAAAATGGTTGTAATAGGTCTCATATGTCTCTGGATGTGTGTATGTGTTGTAACAGAAAATACAGAATTATCAAAAACTCTATTAAAACACAACTGAATATTCTAATGTTTGAGACAAACTTCATGCCTTTTTTCATGGAACTGCAGTTAAAAAGTTTAAGGAAAATTATTTCAAGCTTTAAGGCTAAAATTGCATAAATGATTGACTGCATCTGTTGTTGGAGTTGAGACTTTGACATTTGACAAAATGCATGAAGTAAGAATGTTTCTACAGTATTTGCAGCACCTCCACCTGGTGATACTGTGTAACTGTAGGAGAGCTTCATCACTTTGGTACTTCTGGTGTCATTGTAACCCAATAATGCTTCAATTTTCAGAATAAAATGTCAGTCACTGACATAGTTTGAAAATCAACATAAAGGATTATAGTAATTGCACTACAATTACGCCCAATAATGCTACTTGTATTGCTGTTTTCTGAAACCCCCCTCATGTTCTCTTGGTTAAAAAGTGAAGTCTAGAAGACACATCCTTGAGGAACGCCGGAGGATGAATTCACATTTACCCTGTGAGTTTTGTTCTTGTTGAAATTCCTCTGGAGTTCATTTAAACTCGAGTGTGGACAAACAAAGTGAACTCTAGTCCACTTGAGGATAAGAGGCTCAGTTCTCTTGCAAATGTACTCCGACGCGGATCACTTCCGTGTGAATTCCAGTAGACCAATGATGGAGGAGAACCAAACGCTGGAAGCTGTGTGGATCAGGATTGGAGGAGGAAACCGCCGCTATGAGAATCTAAGAAGTTCATGGTGTAGACGTACACCATGATCAGAAGATGTTCAGCATCTTGATCGGAGCTTGTTTGGGACAACATCGCCCCCAAGTGATCAATGTCATGTTCCTGAACTGTTCTGTTTTGTTGTGTATTCTACAGGGACTGAGTCCAGGTGTGGACCGGAGTTGGACTATGAGGAGGTTCTTTTGGGTTTAGAAGGAGGACAAGCAGCCAAGGTGGAAGGTGGTGGACTTCCTGTTGGCCGTTTGGGCCATCTACAGGACGAGTATCTAGCTTAAACAGACCAAACCTGCTGGACATCCTGAAGACCTGATGTTCTACCAAGTCCAAGACCCCTTTTCCTGTTGAGGATGGTGGACTTTGGATAAATCTTTAATAATGCACTTGTTTGGTGCAGTGTGATTCACATGTTGTTCCCCACTCCCCTCCAGAGGAGATTTCAGATTCCTGGTGGATCGTCCATACTCCTGTTCTTGGTCGTGGACCTCGCCTCTGGCTCGTCGTGGCTGTGGACCTCACCCCCTCTCCCCCAGTCCTATCTGGCTGGGGGAGAGTTGCAGAGTTAGATAAGTTAACTTCTCTTTAGTAGTTCTGGTAAATCTCCTGTCCGTCCTCATGTGGACATCAATAAGGTTTCTTCTTTTTTCCTGAATCAGGTTTTTTATGAGTTTTTCCTTACCAGGAAGGATGGTTTAAGGACTGAGATAACCAGTTTAGTTCAGTCTGTTTAGTTTAGTTTAGCAATTAGCTATTATATTTTATGACTGACCTGCTTCTGAATGAAGCATGAAGCCCATTGATATTCTGTTCTTTTAGTAAATATTATTAAATTCCTTTAATGTTATTTTTAAGTGAACGGTGGTGGAACTACTTTAGTTTGATTTTTCAGTTTTTGGTTCTAAAACAAAATGAAAGTGTGCTGCATTTACACACATACATTTCTAGAACTTTCTTGTCATTGGTTTGATTGGTTGCGTTCAGGTTCAGTGACTCTTTGCTTTAAAATGACTCGAAAACGTGTCCGCGTGACCTGAAACGGTTTCTGTCTGATTTGAATAATCAGTGATCCGACCCCCCGCCTCCCCCCCCGACTCCGCGGCACGAGGAAGTTTGAGCGCTCGCGCGCGCCCCCCTCAGCCCCCCTTCATTTCCTGAATCCAGCTCCCGTGATTCTCGGAGGGGCGCAGAGCGAGGATGAAGCCCGGAGGTGAGGCTCGGTTCTGAATGAGCGGAACCGCGTGTCGGTGGGGGGTTCGGCTCTGATTTAGGCGGAGGAAAGCCCGCGGAACTTCCTTCAAACCGACTCCAACCTGAAGTCTGCGGAGAGTTTGCGGTAAATTAATTACACCTTTGCGGTGACGTCATCAAAACGCGGGTTGAACTGGGTCAGAATCGCTGTTACTTTGATCATTTTATACATTTACGTTGCTTTTAAATCGTTTTTATAAATCATAGAGCAGGTGTTTGGGGTGCGCGTTCGCGCGTGACAGGAGCCCCTCCGTGCCGCGTTCAAGTGTCGTCGGAAACGAGATTAGAAAGCAAGAAAATCGACTTTTGAATCAACTG
This sequence comes from Oryzias melastigma, assembly GCF_002922805.2. NCBI lineage: Eukaryota > Metazoa > Chordata > Actinopteri > Beloniformes > Adrianichthyidae > Oryzias > Oryzias melastigma. The sequence goes on from NC_050529.1 coordinate 2,508,251, forward strand.
TCTCTTCCTGAAGAGCTCATATTAACAGCATTAGTGAGTTTACAACATTTTAAATAAATTGAGGAAAATTTTAATATTTATGTTTTCAAATTAAAAATAATCTGACTATTTTTGATTCACCCCCCATTTAAATGTTTAAAAGACATTTTGAATTCTTTGATTTTTTTTCTTAAAGAAAATAAGATCTCCCTGCTTGACTTACTAATTTAAATGTGATATGGACAGTGGGATTGTGGGTAATATGGTTATGGGAAGAAAAACGTTATTGGAAGTGAGTGCGAAGTCGAGATGGTGCCTGCTGTCTCATACTTTGTAGTCATGCAGCTGCATACGTCTGCAGCTGCGCAGGCAACAGTCAATGCAGAGCCTGACTGCTGCAGTGGCTGCAGTTTCTGCTCGCAGCAGCGCAGACAGCAGCAACAGCTCAGGTAGCAGTGACTGCAGACTCCACCTGCAGTCGGCGGACAGCAGCGCCTGCAGAATCTGACTGCAGATTTTGTCAGCATCTGCGCAGGCAGCAGTGACAGGAGACCTTGACTCAGCAGTGACTGCAGCGGCTAAAGTTTGAGGCTCCGCTGCAGCCACTTCTTTTGACTTTTTCTCGTTCAGCTGCTTGTGCGACACTTTAAAACGTTCTTTTTTTTTACTGATGTTCTAGTTTCTGGAATGGATCAATGAGAATGCAGAATGAAGAATGTAACCATGACCGTGCAGCTTATTTTATCTTTTTGTGGGCGTGTTCATTCCTCTCATTGCCCCTTATTTCCTCATGGTTTTAAGGTCTCTGTTATCTTGAGTTTTGGACTTTGAAACATTTCGGTTTTAGAAGTGAGTTTGTGCGTTTAGTGGTTAAAGCAAAGTCATCATCTTTTACCCTCAACACTGTCTGATTCACTTCAATCGTTTTTTTTTGAGGGAATCCTTTCAAGCTCATGATGAGATTCTGGTTTTGTTCTGGTGATCATGAACGTTCAGATTCTGAGTTCTGTGGAGTCCAGTTTTGTAGAGTTTTGTACTTGAGTTGTGATAAAGTCTCACACTCTGTATTTGTGAACAATTTTAGTTTTTTTCTTTTACAACTAATGGTTTACGTCTTGGAGGGCTGTCACAAACGATGATTTTAATAGTCAAAGAATCACCGATTCTTTTTTCAGATTAGTTGATTCATGCAGAAAGAGGATCTAAAGCACACATCTTAACCATCACTAACTTTAAACTAACTAAAAACTGGATATATTCACACTAGCATTGTCTGCAAAGATGCTAGTGTGAATGCTGTGAGATGAATTTGGCCACTAAAGATGCTAGTGACGATAGCTGAAGATGCTTAAATTGTTAGCTGAAAATGCTGAAGCTGATAGCCAGCTAAAATATTTGTTAAATGCCAAATTAGCCTAAATTCTTTTTTCAAAGCCAATAACAATAAAAGGTTAGCCAAAATAGCTAGCATGTTGCTGAAATATTAGCTAGACTCCAAATTAGCCTAAAAACGTTTTTAAAAAAAATCCTAAATTATGCAAAACAGCTAACATATATCTGAAATATTAGCTTAATTCCAAAACAGCCTAAAAAACAAAAAAAAAGGTTAAGGTATCCAAAATAGCTAGCATGTAGCTGAAATTTTAGCTAAACTCCAAAATAGCTTAAAAAACCTTAATAAAGGCCAAATTAGTCCAGGACAAGATCTGTACGACACACCTGTTTCATCTTCTTCATCCTTACTCTTGACTACGGTCTGTTGTCAGCAGCATGCCTGTAGAAAAACAAAAACGGATAAGAACATCGTAGGAATGGGCAACTCAAGGTCCAGTGTGTCCACGATTTCCAGACATCCAAGCCCTACTCATGACTGATTACCTGGTTCAGATTTGTCCCGCCAATAATAACATGCCCGAGTGGGATATGTTGGAAAAACATGCAGGAATGCGGCCCTCGAGGCCTGGAGTTGCCCATCCCCGCGTCTATGGGTTTGTACTATCTTGATATTTCTTGAGGGCGCCGTGACGTGACTCACACAGGTTTGCCCAATTGACGGGTAGTAGTGACTAAGACTTTAACTGAAGGTGCATAAAGTTCATGAGAGGAAACTGCAGATGAAGCCGTGAGTTGACAGGTGTGATGTGTAGTGGTGTGCTGCTTTCTCTTGTCTGTGGTCTGTAAAGCTGCAGTCAGGAAGTGCTGTTTGCAGTGAGGGTTCATCACAGCTAGAGTTTGATCATTAGCAGTTTAGTGTCCACAGTGGGAACCGGGCTGTTCTGTTGCTGCTTTGGAATTCTGAATCACCGCGGAGTCTCATCAGGAAGGTTGCAGGTCTGAATCCCGGCTTGTACATTGTTCTTAATCATGTCTGGATTTTCTCTTTGCAGTTTCTTTTCTTGAGTTAACTATTGGCGTAGTCGTATGAGTCTCTGACGGTCTCTAGGTTGAACCTTAAACCCAGAACAGAACTTAAATTGCTTTATCAAACAGCAATATAAATTCAAACTGAAACCTTTTCACAGATCTGATTTCGAAGTGACTGAAATAACTTTCTGTGGCTTGAGCATGGTTTCAGAAACTTTGGTTTCTAATGTCAAAGCAGTTTGTGATGTTTGTTCTAGATACAAGATAAAGAATGATTATCAAACTACATACATATTTTTAGTAAAATAAACATTTTCACATTTCATTTGATACTAATTTAGAGCATTTTTTACATCTAAAATAGAATGAAAACAAGACACGATTAATAAACATGATCATTTAACGATTGGAATTTGTCAATGAAGCTCAAATATTAATTTAAAAACACAGATATAAGCACAAAGGGTCTTGATAAATCGTAAAAAGAGGAGACGCAGCCAAGAAACAGATCTTTCTAAAACAAGAGTTCCAAAATAACTTCGGCTGTCTTTGGTGTATTTAGCTTCGTTTCCTGTGACCAAACGTTCACCTCCACCAATGTTTATGTTCTGACTCGGACTGTGTAATTAAACCATTGTGCGCTCCAGACTCTTTGGTTAGCATGGTAAATTGTACGTTAGCATGCAGACTTTACCTTTGTCTACATTTGCAAGTCACCCACTTTTGCATTATAAAGCTAACTTTATCATCGGTTTGTCTACATTTGGACTAGCATGCTAACTGTAGCATCTACTTTCTTACTTTTGCATTAGAATGCTAGCATTAGAATCAGCTTGTCTACATTGGGACTAGCATGCTAACTTTAGCATCACTTAGTCTACATTTGGACTAGCATGCTAACTGTAGCATTGACTCGCCTACTTTTACATGGGAATGCTAGCTTTAGTATCAGCTTGTCCACATTTCCATTAGCATGCTAACTGTAGCATCAACTTGCTATTTTTTTGTTAGCATGCCAACTTTAGCATCAGCTTGCTTACAATTGCGTTAGCATGCTAACTTAAGTATTAGTTTGCTTACCTTTGTGTTAGCATGCTCAGTGTAGCATCAGCTTGCTTCTTTTTTAGCATTTGCATGCTTACTTTTGCGCTAGCATGCTTACTTCAGTATTAGTTTACTTGCATTTGCACGCTGAGTGTAGTATCAGGTTGCTAATGTTTGCATTTGCATGCCAACTGTTACATCAGCTCGCTAACCTTTGTGTTAGCATACCGTCTTTAGCATCACCTTGCTTACATTTAAGCTATAGTGCTACCTTTACTATTATTTTGTTAACAATTGTGTAAACATGCTAAGTGTAGCATCTGTTTGCTAATGTTTGCATTTAGACGGAGAGTGTAGAATCATATTTTTTGCATTAGCATAGTAACTTTAGCATGAGTTTGCCTACATTTGGGTTAGCATGCTAAGTTTTCTATCAGCTGTCCTTATTTCAGCATAATCTTAGTAATGTTAGCATTAGCACTCCAATATTCATTGACTTTAGTCTGCTACATAACTCATTGCATTTCTTTTAGCTTTCAGAGACTGCTCCACCTGGTACCTGAACTGTAGAGAAAAAAAAACAACTTAGGTCATTTTCAGATTCTGAGGATTCAAATTTATAGCTTTTACAGTAAATGAAAATGAAATTTTTACTCAAAAGTTAAGTGAAACCGAAAGCTACAGACATCGTACACCATCTCCAGCCTCCTATGGCTCGTCTGTGGCCTTAAGAGACTACTGCTATCAATCACTGGTGTACTCTACCGAACAAGACTGTTCTTAGGAAACTGTCATTATGTTGACTTTGGTGCTGAAGCTTCTCATCATTTCCACAGATCAGGTCCATCCTTCTGTGGAATAACGACTCCGATCAATGGGCGGACGCTGTGGATGGATCCAGAATGAGTGTTGAACTGATTCTGGAGGAGAAGCTGATCAAGCGTTCGCAGCAGAAGAAAATAACTTCCCCTCTGAACTACAAGGAGCGGCTGTTCGTCCTCACCAAGAACAAACTGACGTACTACGATGGAAAACCCGAGGTCGTCTCTGTTCTTTTGTTTCACCTTCAAATAGAAGCTTTTGGCAGAATTACTCATGCTCTTCGATCAACTGTAACTCTTCAACTGTTTAATCAATTAGTATATTTTCAAGCATTTTGAGGCGGAGTAAAGTAGCTGTTCCTTGATATGCAAACAATTTGCGGTGGTGTTGTATTATGATGGTGCAAAGTCATTGCACCAACATAATAGGCGGAGCTACTGTTGTCCCGTTTGGTTATTGGTCCATAAAAAATTGGAATGAACCAGTTTGGGCGGAATTACTGTTGTCCCCTTTGGTCATAGGTCCATAAAAACATGGAACGGACCAGTTAAGGTGGAGCTACTGTAGTCCCCGTTGGTTATAGGTCCATAAAAAATGCAACAGACCAGTTAGGGCGTAGCTACTATTGTCATACGTTGAAATTAATTGATTGGCGGAAAGGTTTTACGACAATTGCAATTTTCCGACCAGTATTCTTCACAATTCAAGATCTAAGCTGAAAGTTTGATCCTCTTATCGGCTGTACTCTTCTTTGTCTCCGACAATCTTCTTGCAAAGTATATTAATTTTTTTGCATTAAGTATTCCCCCTTATTTCTGGGGCTTAGTAACTGGAGACACGCTGAATTCGGGAATACGGAGAACCTCAATAGTTGTGACACAAAGATAGGTCAATGGTCTACACCGGCCTTGACTCTTCAACACTCAATGGAAACGCTCTCTTGAATAGTCTGGACTTTTCTAATCCAGTCCGGACTGCTCAGTGGTCTTTGACCTTCTCTGCTACCAAAAACCATTGAACAAAAATTATGAATGATCTTGTTGACCTTTGGAGGATCGACCTTCTGCTGATGTTTCTATTGTAAAGAATAGAGTTTTCTGTGTTTCTATTTACGTGCAGTTCAGTTCAAACCCCTTCACGCCTCCACTCCGGCAGAGATTGTTTTCCAAGACACAGCTGAAGGAAGTGACACTTCTTAAAGCTTGATAGCAAATCCTCTCATGCAGTGAAGATGAAACAGGTTTCAGCAGAAAGAGGAAGCCCTTTGACAAATTGTTTCCATCAACAGAAGAAGTTCAAGAAAGGCTCTATCGAGCTCAGCCGCATCCGCTGCGTGGAAATCGTCAAGAACAACGGTGGGAGCATTCCCTGCCAGAACAAGTACCCATTCCAGGTACGTGTGCGCCACATCTCGACACTGGTACTGCCTGGCGCCTTCCCTGATGTCGTGTTTGTGTCCAGGTCGTGTACGACACCAACACCCTGTACGTGTTCGCTCCGAGTCAGGACAGCAGGACCAACTGGGTCCAGAGACTCAAATATGGTCAGTACTTAAACCCAGCAAGAGAAGCACCTGAGAGGCAGCAGAGGTGGTTTCACACCCCCAACCACACGTCGCAGGATTTCACACGTTTGACAGCTGCCCCCGCTGTTTCCACTGAACTTACATGCACCTCCTGACACAGTTCAGAGGCTGAGAACACCTCTCCTCCACTCTCTCAGCTGCCTGACATACGCTTCATTCTCTGGGATTTTACTTCCTCAACATCATCACGGTCAAGAAGTCGACTCTTGAACGTCTAAACTTTCAGACCATCGGTTGTCCTTGAGGAACCGTCGGTTTCTCTGTTCTGATGGTGTTTGTGCGTTCTCACAGAGATCAAAGACAACAAGGCGGTGCTGGTGAAGTTTCACTCCATGTTCTGGCTGGACGGGGCGTGGCTCTGCTGTCGTCAGGTGGAAAAGCAGGCCATGGGCTGCGAGGAGTACAACCCCTACAGAGACAGTAAGAGCGGTTCTACCGACACTCATGCCGGCTGTGGTTCTGTAGAGGATCAGCTCCTCCTAGCAGGAAGCGCAGGAACGAACCCTGAAGACGATACAGACGAAAAACCCACAGAGAATCAAAAAGTAGGAATTAATATAATGGTGCCTAATTAAGGGATTCAAAACTCACGGTTGTAGGGTCATTAATAATCATGAATTAATTAATTAATCAATCATTAATAAATAAATAAAATAATAACCATACAGCAGATACAGACGACTGAAGAACCACTTATTGACTGACTGACTACAGCAGTGTTTCTCTAATGGTGGGGCGCGCCCCCTGGGGGGAATGTGAATAAAAACATGTTTACATTAGTTATGGATATTGTGCATAATCCTACATAGTAGTTGATAATAAATTAAATATAGAAAAACAATCTAAAATCCATTTGGTAGCAGAAAGAGCCGCTGTTTACAGTGAACCAAAGAACTGAATCTCTGAGAAAAGACAGAATTCATCACTACTGTGGAGGGAAACAAGGAAAGACTTGTTTTTACTTTGTCTGATAGTTTTGGAAGTATTCTCAAAAAAAGGAAAGAAAGAAAAAAAAAATCAGGTTATTTAGAAGTTTTTTAAATTATTATGGTAATTAATGGTAATATAGGTACAATATTTTGAAGAGATATTGGTTTAACTTGAGCAAATTAACTAATGATACTGATGATATTTGCAGCACTGATGAAAAAATAAACAAGATTTCAAATAATTTGTGACTATATTTGTTATTGTTGTCTTTAAAATGAACTTTATTTTCTATTTTATCTGTTTATTTGGGACATTCCACATGAAATGAACCAAACAGCTATTTTTTAATCTTATTTACTCTGAAAGATGTTAAAATAATTTAAAAGACATAACAGCACAGATCATACTAGGAGTAGTGGCTTATTAAAATTCAACCGAATGTTAAGGACAACCCCCAACTCCTTGATCTCGTACAGTCCCGTCGTTCATCTCAGGAGCCTTTCTCCGCCCCCTCCAGCAGCAGCTTAGTCTCGCCAACGATGCAGGCGAGGCGCCGGGGGATCTCGAACACACCTATTAATCTTTCATGTGAAGAAGGGGGCCGTAAATCTAAGACCCCTACCTTAGACCCTCCTTCCCGCTAAGGAAAAACTCCTAAAAAAACCTGAGTCAGGAAAAAAGAAGAAACCTTAGGGATTCCCACATGAAGGAGAGATCCTATCCCAGGACGGACAGGAGATACCAGAACAGTTAAAGAAAGATTAGCTTCTACAACTATGAATCTAGAAGAGTTCATTCAGATGGAGCTGAGGGACGATGAAGTCCATAATCAAGACGAAGCAGAAGTGGAGGAGCAGGAGGACAGACGACCCAGCAGGAATCACTCTCACTCAGAGATGCAGGATGGTGTCGGGGGCGTGGTCCACGGCCATGAACAAGAATCTGAAGAAATAAAAGCGAGAATAATAGATTTATTGAAACTAATATTTAAATATTTCAAGTAATAATTATTATCCATAAAACCGTCACATTCTGGCTCCCAACTCATCACATATTGACGTTTGGTTAAGGACTCCTCCGCGTCAAAAATTTATGTTTTGGTTGTTCTCAACTCGATGCTTTTTGACTTGATGGTTGTTCCGATTAAATCATGGGTACCCAGCATCCGGGTTGTGAACTGTTACCTGTGCGTGCCATGTCCCGGTATCCTCATCCAGTACCAGTACCTTAACCCTAACCCCACACCGGACGTGATACCGGGCCAGCACTGGTACCCAAACCCGGTACCGGTTTGCACAATCACAGTTAGTGTGAACGTAGTTTAAGGATGACCGTCTGATGCTGAAACCGAAACCATTGTGAAGTTCATGTGTGAGAAAATTGGTCATAGATTTTCAGATTTACAGCTTGAATCCAACAATAGAAACTCAAATTATTTCACGCTCTACAGTATTTCTTCACTTTGTATCTATTTTTGACATGTTTCCCTGTAATAATAGAGTCTGTAACTCCTGACACGCTCAGCTTTGTCATTAGCTTTAGTGCAGGATTCTCTAAATGAGCTGAAAGACTTCCGTCTGGTGTCAAGTCATTGAGTTCTCCATAAACATTTGCAGCCCGAGTCCAAGACTGCTGACTTTGCAAAACCCACTCCGCCACTAAAACGAGGAAGAACTGTTGGGAAATCTGTTTTAAAAAGCAGAGTCAGCAAAAATATTCAAAGGGCCATAAAGGCCCTTCAGGACCCACAATGCACTTCTGCAACACTGGGGTTGTTCCGCCAAACCTCAGGTTCCTTTGAGACTCTCAGAGGGTTTGTGGGATGATAATAGAGTCAACCGAGGTTTCATTAGAACATAAGAGGAACTGACACGAAAACCAGAATGAAAACGTTGACACTGAGGGATTCATGAGAGACTCTCCTCGGGTCTGAAAGAAAATCAGTGTTAAGAATCAGTGAGTCAGGTTTTATTTTGAAAATTGACCAGATTTTAGAGGGAAGTACAAGTTTGCACGATATCACACCGTTTACAGATGACAGTCTGATATTTTGTAATAAATGTTACATGGATATTCAGCATCCATTTAAGTTATAAAGCCAAATCAACTGCTTATTATTCCTCAACATTTACCAAGAACTAAAGTGCAGTTAACCAAAACAACAAGAGTTAAAGTCCAAAAGTTCAATTCAGTTTTTGATCATCAATGATTACAAAAATAAAAGCCTCGGAGAACAACAAAATTAAAAAGTCCTGGTGTTTGCTAACAGTTATCATTATCATCCCTAAGGTTAAACACATGGATTTAGTGACCCCTCCATCTGGGTTTTACAAACAGGAATTACCTGTTGGCTCTACCAGTACCCTAACCCAAAAGTGGACCAGATGAGGTACCGGACCTGAACCGGTATTAGATGTGGTACCAGGTGCGGTACCAAACACGAACCAGTACCGGGTTAAGGTTAGGGTATCGGTACTTGGTTAGGGTACCAGTACTGGACGCAGCCTGAGGACCAGTGCAAATCCTGTACCGCATCTGGTACCCTAACCTGCCAGCGGACCGGATGTGCACTGGTCCTCAGGATGCGTCCAGTACGGGTGCTTTAGCCTTAATCTGGTATTGGTACCTTGACCTGGTTGGTTCCGGTACTGGATGCAATACCGGATGCGGTACTGCGTCCGGTACCCTAACACGACAGCTGACCAGATGCGGTACCGGACCCGAACTAGTACCAGACGTGGTTCACAAACCAGACACAGTACCAAATGCAAACCAGTACTACTTCTGGGCTAGGGCACCAGTTTTAGACGGATCCTGAGGACCAGTGCGCATCCGGTATCGCATCCGGTACCCTAACCCTAACTCGACAGTGGACCAGATGCAGTACCAGACCTGAGCCGGCACCAGATGTGGTATCGGGTGCGAACCAGATGCAGTACCAAACGCGATCCAGTACCAGATTAAGGTTAGGGTAGCTGTAATGGACATGTCCCGAGGCCCAGTGCGCATCCAGTACCACATCGGTATCGCATCCCGAGGGTTGAGGATTTTTGATTTTACGAACAGCCAGCACATCAAAAAACGACAAGTTGGGGACACCTAAAACGTCAAAAATTGATGCGGAGGGGTCCTAAACCTTCTCCTGTGAATCCTCCTGAACGTCCAAACCTTCTGCTGAACTCGACACTTCTCTTCCTTTTTTCCAGATACTAGAAAGCCTCTTCCTCCCATTCCAGGACCAATTCAAGTGAGCATGACACAGATGGACCAGGACTATGAACGCATCATGAGACCCTGAAGTAACCGCCCCCTTTCTACCTACAGCGCCCGTCCCCTCCCCCTATCCCCACGTCTGAGGACGATGACGGAGACATGGACGAGGACGACGAAGACGAAGAGGACACGGTGGTGGCGCTGTACGACTTTCCAGGAGCCGAGCCGCACGACCTGAGTCTGGTCAAAGGAAACGAGTACGTCATCGTGGAGAGGTGCGACGCCAACTGGTTCAAGGCGCGCAACCAGTACGGGTGAGTCCACACCTTCTAAAGTACCATGTAACCAGTACAGCTGAGTCAGCATCTTCTGAAGTACTGCATTATCTATACAGACAAATCAATGCCGTCTGAAGTACTACATAGCTGGTACAAGTGAGTCACTACCTTCTGAATGGGTTAATCGATACTTTCTGAAGTACCACGTACCTTGTTTGTAAAGAGTCACTACCTTCTGAACGGGTTAATCGGTACTTTCTGAAGTATCGTGTAACCAGTACGACTGAGTCACTACCTTCTGAATGGGTTAATCAATACTTTCTGAAGTACCACGTACCTGGTCCAAAACAGTCACTACCTTCTGAACGGGTTCAATACCTTTAGAAGTATCGTGTAACCAGTACAAGTTAGTCACTACCTTCTGAACAGGTGATGGATACTTTCTGAGGTACCACGAAGCCAGTATGACTGAGTCCCTACCTTTGGAATGGGTGAATCAGTACCTTCTGAGGTACAACGTAACCGGTACAAGTGAGTTACTACCTTTTAAATGGTTGATCCAATACCTTCTGAAGTACCCCGTAACTGTTCCAAAAGAGTCACTACCCTCTGACAAGTGAACCAATGCCTTCTGAAGTACGTAGTAACTGGTCAGATTGAGTCACTACATTCTGAACGGGTGAATCAATACCGTCTGAAGTCTGAAGTACGTAACTCTCTCCAATGTGAACGGTCAATAAAGATAATCAAAATGGAGAACTCCATAAGTATCAGACAATGCGCGAGAAATAAGAAAATGTTAAAAATTGAACAAGAGTGTAAGAGTTGCAGAGGAATACCCAAGTATCAGATGGTTTATGGTTTAAAATTGCCATTCAGTGCAGTCACAGCTTTTGGGATGAAACTGTCCCTGAGTCTTTTTGTCTTTTCTGGTACGGCCCTGTAGAATCTACAGCAATACAGTAGAATCACTGCCTTTTTAAAGTACCGCATAACTGGAAGTCAACACCCATTGAAGTACTGTGTACCCAGCATGGGTGAATCAGTACCTCCTGAATTATAGTGTAACCAGTACGGTAAAATCAGTACATTTTGGAGTACATTGTAACCAGTATGGTTACAGCAGAAAAGTTTCTTCATGTTTTTTTGTTAACGTTTTTGTTTTTGCTAACTGTGTTTGTCAGTGAGGAAGGCTACATCCCGAGTAACTACGTCACAGAGAAGAGGTCTGGGAACCTGGTGCAGTATGGGTAAGAGCGAGCGCCATTTCAAGATGGTTTGAACCGTTGTTGTTAATCAAGGAAAGACTGGAGGCGGGGCTTATTCTTAGTCTTTTAGCTGCAGGTCCTTCAGTTTGAGCTGCCAACAGGAAGTGGTTTATTTTAGCTGCACTACGACTAGAACATCGTTTTTATGTACTTTCTTTAATAAAAGTACGTCTGTACATCCTCTGGGGTTTCAATAAAGTTTTGTATTTTCATTCTTTGCGTGTGTTTTCCAGCTGGTACAGTAAACAGGTGAACAGGAACAAAGCAGAGGAGCTGCTGAGGAACGAGGTGGGTCTCCTGCTCGACGATCGTCGCCAAAACAGTTTAGCAAAATGTATTTGCATTGAAGTGAAACGGAAAAGTTTTTGAATTTAGGATTTTGTCGCCCCCTGCAGGACAAAGTGGGAGCCTTCATCGTGAGAGACTCCAGCACTCCGGAAACCTACACAGTGTCTCTGTACACCAAGGGCTCTGCAGGGTAACGAGAGGCTGTTGATGTGTTCATGAAGTGACTCATATATTGATTCTGCTTTGTTTCTGTTTAACCTTCAAACCTTTTTCTCATCGTCTGTTTTAAAGGAGCCATACCATAATTTTCTTTAGTCTTTCAGAGTAAATTATATCTATATATATGATCATATATTACCTTTGGGACGCTAAAAAAATAATTATTTATGAGATATGAGTTATTTTTGTGAACTTTTTTCATACCCAGAAGAAAAACAACTTGATCTCTTTGATGGTCCCGCCTATTTAATGACATCATCTAAGAGGCGTCCTCGTCAGCGGGTCACCCACGAAAAATCTATGCTCAATAATCCACATTAAAACCAGTTCTTCCAATTCGTCGCTCTCTTTTTCCACCAGGAAATAGTCCGCTCCCTTTTTCAACCAGGAAAGTCTTCCCATTTTCTCCACCAGGAAATGGTCATCTCCCTTTTTCCACAAGGAAATTATCTACTCCGTTTTTCCAGGAAATAGCCTTCTCCTTTACTCCACTAGAAAATACCGTATTTTCCGGACTATAAGTCGCGGTTTTTTTCATAGATTGAATGTCCCTGCGACTTATAGTCCAGTGCGACTTATGTGCGCATTTTTAATGAGATGAGATATGGACCATAAGTCTAGAGTGCCCTCTTATAGTGATCTATGCAATTACCGGACATTTTTTGGGAGGAAAAATATCCGGTAATTTCACAGACAGCCACAAGAGGGCACTCTAGGCTTACACTGCGATATCCGATACCCCTTAACAATTAGCGAGTTAAACAGTAAACGTTAGCTTACAAGGAAAACAGAGAAGACTAAAGACAAATGCCCCCCAAAAGAAAATCATATGCTGCAGACTACAAGCTGCAAGTAGTGAAATTTGCAGCTGAAAACGGTAATCGAGCAGCAGAGAGAAAGTTTGGAGTAAGTGAAAAACTTGTTAGGGACTGGCGTAAAGCGGAGGCTACTCTTACAGCCATGAAGAAAACAAAAAAAGCTAATCGCGGTCACAAAGCTAGATGGCCACAGCTAGAGAAAGAAGTTCATCAGTGGGTGCTTGAACAACGTGCCGCGGGGAGAGGCTTGTCAACGGTGCAGTTGCGTCTCCATGCCCAGGTTGTTGCCAAGGCGATGAATCTAAAGGACTTTGCGGGAGGACCTTCCTGGTGTTTCCGCTTCATGCAACGCAATCGACTCTCAATCAGAGCACGGACAACTGTGTCCCAAACACTGCCAGCAGACTTCCAAGCCAAGATCGATAGTTTGCGCGAGTTTGTTCAAAAGCAAGTAACTGAGCACAACGTGACACCGGATCACATCATCAACATGGACGAAGTCCCCCTTACTTTTGACATCCCCATGGGTCGAAGTGTCGAAGAGAAAGGGCAAAAGAGCGTGAATATAGTGACAACTGGCCACGAAAAATCACACTTCACGGTGGTGCTAGCATGTTGTGGAGATGGAATAAAATTGCCACCATTGATCGTTTTTAAACGAAAAACCATGCCAAAGATCCAACCTCCCTCTGATGTTGTCATGGCCGTAAATGAAAAGGGGTGGATGGATCAAGAAATGATGAACTTTTGGCTTGCAAAATGCTACACGAAGCGCCCGGATGGCTTCTTCAGAACACGCAAAGCCCTGCTTGTGATGGACAGCATGCAAGCGCACATCACGCCACAGTTCAAAGCAAAACTCAAAGTTTTTAATTCCATACCTGCAATCATCCCCGGAGGCTTAACGAAAGTACTCCAGCCGCTAGACATCGCGGTAAACCGGAGCTTTAAGGCAGCATTGCGTCGCCTGTGGGAGCAGTGGATGACGGACGGCAAGCATAGCTTCACGGCAACCGGGAGGATGCGCCAAGCTACTTTTCTGCAAGTCATCGAATGGATCAGCCAAGCATGGGCTTCAGTGACAACCGAGACCATCCTGTCTGGATTCAGAAAGGCTGGAATAATTGGAACTGGAGCTGATTCCGAGACAGAAGATAGCCGCGAAGAAGTGGAACCCCCGCTTCGTCTTCCTCTGGCACTGGCGGAGTTATTCAGAAGTGACACCGAGGACGAAGAGTTTAACGGATTTAGCGATGTGGAGTGAGATTACATGCAAAATTGATGAGTTCTTTAGGCTATAGTTAAAAAAACTGTTATTATTACTGTTATTGTTACTGTTATTATTTTGTTGTTAAAACTGTTGTTACTGTTATTTTATAAATGCTACAATTTTTCGTTTTTTTCATGACGCTAATATGTGATATGTGTTGACACATATGCAGCCTGTTCTCTATTCTCTTATTAATGTTATAACTTACCTTGCAGGATGATGTATTGTAGTTTTTTTCAACCAGTTTGTAAAATAAATTACTTGAAAAAAATGCGACTTATACTCCAGTGCGACTTATGTATGGTTTTTTCTTCTTTGTTATGCATTTTTTGGCCCCTGCGACTTATACACCGGTGCGACTTATAGTCCGGAAAATACGGTAATCTCTTTTCCCTCCAGCAAATAGTCTGCTCCTTTTCTCGACCAGGAAATAGTCTGCTCCCTTTCTCCACTAGGAAATAGCCGACTCCCTCTCTCCACCAGGAAATAGTCTGCTCCTTTCCTCGACCAGGAAATAGTCGGCTCCCTCTCTCCACCGGGAAATAATTGGCTCCCTTACTCCATCAGGACATAGTCTGCTCACTTTCTTCACCAGGAAATAGTCTGCTCCCTTTCTCCACCAGGAAATAGTCTGCTCCCTTTCTCCTGGCGTCACTCCAATACCCTCATCTGCTTGCGCCATTTTTGGATACTTTTAGGATCCATCCCAACATTCCTGCAGATTCCAGAATGTTCTTTGTCATACATCACTACACAAAGTTTGAACGCTAAATCGAATTGGCGTTTCTTCGCCATTGCTAAACTGGCTCCAAACACAGACAGCCAGCGTCTACCCGACTGTGTATGATCCAGGAGTGGGGGGGGGCTCTTGTAGCTAGCTGATCTCTGCTAGCTCCGCAGAGAAAGTGTTTGTGTTAGCCTGGGGGCGGAGCAGACTCTTCTGGAGGGGGCGGTTCTCACCTTGTGACATCAGCATGTGAGGACCTGGTTGTTTACGTGGGTGTGGGAGGGGCTGCTGTTGAAAGCGTCAGTCTTTTATTGTGGCGGGACAAAAAAAACAGCAGCTTTTATTTTTATGGACTTTTCGAATGACACTCTGTAACATAAAGTCCAGACTGTTTCAGTAGTGTGACTTCAGGATAAATCCAGGATGGAGGACTCTCCATCGGTGGTCTGTGTTTTGAAAATTCTTGTTCCTTAATTGTTCCGCCGTTTGTCTGCAGAGACGGCGTCTCAGCCATAAAGCATTACCACATCAAGCAGACGGAGACGTCACCCCCCCAGTATTACCTGGCTGAGAAGCACCTGTTTTACTCCATCCCGGAGCTGATCGAGTACCACAAACACAACGCAGCCGGTAACTCCACCCCTCCCACAGCTACACCACACCGGAAGTCCTGCAGACGCCAGAACTGTTACTTCCTGCTACGTTCACGCCGGCTTTGGTAACACGCGTTCAAGCAATGTCAAGTCAATGTAAACGTGTGTAAATGTCACTTTTGGACTTCAAAACTTGTGTAGTGAGACTTTTGAAGTTCATTTTTGAGCTCTAAATACAAAATGTGCGGTCATTGAACGGCCGTTGAAAGATAAATCAGTTGAACTTTGACCAATCAGGGACTCTGATTTGGTGGTGACATATAGGCGGCGTCCTTTTGAATTCACTAAAGTTCCAACTGTTTTTAAAACGGATCATGAACGGATCCCTACCAACATTTATCAATCCAAACAGGAAGATATGAAAATAAAAATCTGATTTGGACGTTGCAACCACATGATGATGTCATCATGAACTAGATATAAAGTGATAATGGAAGTGGGAATGCTGTTAGCTGAAATTGGCTGCTTTAAATGCTAGTGGTGATAGCTGAAGATGCTGAAAACGCTGAAGCTAATAGCTAAAAAAAAAAACACTGAAGCGGATTGCCAGTTAAAATATGGCAAATTAGCCTAAAAAGAAAAAAAAACCTTAGGTTGGCCAAATCAGCTAGCATGTAGCTGAAAAAAATCCCCCAAATTGCCTAAAAAAGTAAAATAAAAAAGCCTAAATAAGCCTAAACAGCTAGTGTGCAAATGTTAGCTTAACAGCCTAAAAACTTTTTTTAAATCAGATACTAGCCAAAACAGCTAGCATGTAGGTAAAATATTAGCTATACTCCAAAACAGCCTAAAAAATCTTAGTAAATGCCAAAATAGCCCAAAAAGCTCACAGAATGACAATCTTTAAAACTCTGAAACCGTAACTTTTTAACATAATTATGAATAATAAAAAGGCAGGAATATTATTCCAGAATAAATCAACTTAAACCTTAAATAACTTTCAATATTTTACTCTCCATAAAAATATATTTAGTCAAAAACTGAGTCAAAATCAGAACTGATACTCTGTGTCATGTTGCTGCCAGTACGATATAAAAACAAAAGTTGTGGTGCTTCATATCGGGCTAGAAAATTGTTCTGGTACAGTCTTGATACATATGTATCGCGATACGTATCATGATAAATGAATTGGGATACGTATCGTATCGCCAGACTCTTGCCAATACATACCCCTAACTGAATGATCTGGTGAGCCCAGACATATAGAGTTCTCGTAAACATATAAACCCAAGCTACTCGCTCAACATCATCCATGTTTTCCATAATGTGGCAACAAATGAAATCAAGAAAGACGTTGGCGGTTGCTCCGCGGTCGGGGAGTCATTAGTAAATTTGAGGAACAAGAGGCGTGCCAATCGCGTCCGGTGTGAATGCAGAATAAAGTTCTAGTCAGACTTGAAAGTGGTTGTTCTGAATCTTTCTTCCTCGGGTCATTTTTCTTCACTTCTGTTGTCCGTGTTTGTTTCAGGTTTGATCACCAGGTTGCGATATCCTGTCGGTAAACGGGACAAATCTGCTCCGTCCACGGCCGGCTTCAGCTACGGTGAGTCCCCTCATTCCTGCAGCGTCCTCTCCTCACGTTCTCCTCTGACGTGTCTCCTCCTCCTCAGAAAAGTGGGAGATCAACCCGAGCGAGCTGACCTTCATGAAGGAGCTGGGCTGCGGTCAGTTCGGACAGGTGAGGCTGGGCAAGTGGAGGGCTCAGCACAAAGTGGCCATCAAGTTCGTCAGGCAAGGAGCCATGCACGAGGAGGACTTCATCGAGGAGGCCAAGATCATGATGTGAGGAGAGCGCCGAGGAGACGCTGGAGAGGAAACGGCCCTCAGAAACGGATGTGTGAATGTGTCCGACAGGAAGCTGTCCCACCCCAAGCTGGTGCAGCTGTACGGCGTGTGCAGCCAGCAGAAGCCCATCTACATCGTCACCGAGTTCATGGAGAACGGCTCGCTGCTCAACTACCTGCAGGAGGGGCGGGGCAGCTTCGACCTGGGGTCCTTGCTGAGCATCTCCCTGGACGTGTGCGAGGGAATGGAGTACCTGGAGGCGCACGGCTTCATCCACAGAGACCTGGTGAGCTCCTCGCCGCAGATCGCCCGCCGCCGGCCTCAGAGCGGTGCCTGACGTGTGTTCGATTCCCCGAAGGCGTCCAGGAACTGCCTGGTGAACGACTCGCGGGTGGTGAAGGTGTCCGACTTCGGCATGACCAGGTAGGAGGCGGTCTCTGCTCTCTCGGATCGGCTCGCCCAGGGGGTGACGGCGACTCTTTGATAACGCCGCAGGTTCGTGTTGGACGACCAGTACACCAGCTCGTCTGGCTCCAAGTTTCCCGTCAAGTGGTCTCCGCCGGAGGTCTTCAACTTCTGCAGATACAGCAGCAAGTCTGACGTCTGGTCCTACGGTGAGTCTGTTCAAAACCATGCAGCTCCTGAAACGACCACTAGAGGCTGGTTTCAGTAGATTTCACAGATCCGTTGAATGTTGATAGATCTGATTTGATTGGATCTCTTCCTGTGGGCGGAGTCAAAGGTGGAAGCAGCAGAACTCTTGTCCCCTCAATCACTCATTTTTGATTTTAAAAAGATTGTGTTTTAATTATGATTATGAAGTTTTTAACCAAAACCCCACAAGCTTAATGTAATAAAAGCCATTTTTTATGTTTATCTGAAACCTCTGTTTCCAAAATCTCCTCTTTGGGGGCGTGGCCGTTGGTAGCCCCGCCCTTGTTCCGCACTTTGTGTTGATGCTAAGTGTCTCTCGCTGGTGTTAATCTAACCGCTGCGGTAAAAAAATGTCAAGACATATCAGACGAGGAAGTGAAGTCTGTGTCTGGTATAGCGGTACCACATTTGGTATCAGTACACGTCTTTTACCGGTCCGTGTCCGGTACCAGTTCACGTCTGGTACCAGTCCGCGTCTGGTATAGCGGTACCGCATTTGGCATCAGTCCACGTCTGGTTTTGGTCCGTGTCCGGTACAGCGGTACCGTGTTTGGTATCAGTCTGTGTCTGATATTGGACAAAGAACGTGTGATTTTTGTGGAATTTAAACGTTTTTTTTGGGCCATTCACTAAAATTCTTTTTACCGGTTCTGTGTTACTATTTGGTGGGAGTGAATTTTTTTATTTTTTTGCTCTAATATACAGTAAAAGGACAGAAAAAAGCATCACATCATCATCAAAGAAATGAAAGAAAGAAGAAGAATTAAAGAGAAACTAAAGAAATGCTTGACATGGGGCAGGAAGTGACGGCTGGCAGAGCACCCCTCCCCCGCACTGATGTGGGCTGCAGATAAAGTCAGACAGGAAGTGGCTGGTGACGCAGCCGTGCTGCGTTCAGGAACGCCGTCCCGCCGCTCTGAACGGGTCTCTGTTTGTGTCCAGGTGTGCTGATGTGGGAGGTGTTCACCGAGGGCCGCATGCCGTTCGAAAACAACCCCAACCACGAGGTGGTCACCCTGATAATGCAGGGTCACCGCCTGTACAGACCCAAGCTGGCCACGCCCACCCTGTATGACATCATGCAGCTCTGCTGGAAGGAGGTGAGACCACCAGAGCCTCAACATTCAGATGACTGCCGGACGGTTCTGCTTCAAATGTTTTTTATGAATATAACTCCAGATCTGTGTTGACCTTCTTTCAATTCACCTTCAACCATTCCAGGGGGGTCAAAGTCAATCGCACAGGGGCCAAAATCCAAAAAACATCTTAGGTCGCGGGCCGAACAGGACGAACATTTATTGAACACTCTAAAACTAGATTTTTAAAACTTTAAAAATGTAACTTTTTACATAAATATGAACTAGATATATAGTATTACCTGAGATAATATTAGTGTGAATGCTGTAAGATGAATATGACCGCTGAAGATGCTGAAATTGATAGCTAAAAACGTTGAAGCTGATAGCCAACAAAATATTAGCTAAAAACCAAATTAGCCTAAAAAACTAAAAGAAAATTTTAAAAAACTTAGGTAAGCCAAAACAACTAGCATGTAGCTGAAAAAAATAGCTAAACTTCAAAATAGCCTAAAAACCTGAAAAAAAGCAAAAAATGAGCCAAAACATTGTTTAAATATTAACCTAACAGCCTGAAGAACTTAATTAAAAAAGGCTTAATTAGCCAAAACAGCTAGCATGTTCCTGAAATATTAGCTAAACTTCAAAATAGCCTAAAGATTCTCAGTAAATCCCAAATAATCGAAAAAAAATAGCAGAATGCCAATTTTTAAGACTTTAAAACTAACTTTTTAACATAATTATGTATAATAAAAATTCAGGAATATTATTCCAGAATAAATTAATTTAAACCTTAAATAATTTCAATATTTTACCCTCCATAAAAATATATTTTGTCAAAATTATACAGAAATAATGGCAAGATAACATCAGGTCATTAATAACAAAAAATAAAATGATCTGGAGGGCCAGATAGATTTACTCAAAGGGCCAGATCCGGCCCCCGGGCCTTGACTTTGACACATTTGGTTTACACATTGACCGTAATTATTACCTCTACTTCAAGTGCGGTAAAAAAAAAAAAAAAAACATCTATGAACGTGTTCACCTTCATCCAATTGGAATCGACCCGACTTGTTAGAAACAAACTTGTTATTGGACTACTGACTGTATATGAGAACTGGACCGAGTGAGTGATGTCATCTCTAAAAACGGTTGACTTCTAACTTCAGATTTTTGGCGGTACAGATGACGCCACGTTGTAGCCAGAAGTCGTCGGTAATCTGTGATCGTCGGTCTGAGGCTGCTTCAACCAATCCAGATTAAGCTTGTTAGAAAAGCTTGAAATCTGTCAAACGTTTTGAGCGTTGGACCGTCTACTTTTATTGAGGCATCTGATGGTCACTTTATAGCTTGAATAACTTGAACTACAGAACCTTTGTGACCTCCGTGTGGCGTTTAAAAATGCTGCTTCCTAATTACAAATGTTCTGAAAAATGCGTATTAAGATGTCAAATTTTGCATTTTGGGATACGTGACCGTAGTCTTAAGCACATCTGACAAAACCTTTCATTTTTAGGGTTTTTTTAAATGTTTTTTACAGTAAAATTATGTATCCGAGCATTTTTAGACACATTCTTTTAACCAGAAATGTTAATGATTTTCCTTATAAACATTAACGACTTCCTGTGCGAACCCTACAGAGATCCGAGGACCGTCCCAGCTTCTCCAGCCTCTGGGTCATGCTCTCTGACACTCTGGAGGAGGACGTCTGACCCCCTCCTCCTCCACGCCGCCCCCCGGTGGCCACACCAACCTGGTGCCCCTCCTCACCGAGCAGTTATCTGGAACAACCAATGAAAATGAGAAGAGGAGCAGCTGGTGTGACGCCGAGTCGCAGCCTGAATGACAAGAACTGACATCGGATGACCCGGTTCTGGTTCTGTTAAAGACGAATGGATTCTTAGAACCTGAAGATTCTCACAAAGTCTTGATTTTTGTTTTGTAATTTTACTGAGATGATTGTTGTTGTCCTTTTTCCACAAACGTCTAATACATTTTTGAATAATAAAAACATGATGTTGGATTTTCTGTCTGATCTAGTCGAGATTATCGTCTTTAAACGTATCAAAAGCGTTTATATAAAAGTAATAGATCCTCCATGGTAATGAAAAGTACTTTATAAAAACCAACAGAAGATATGGTGTCATAAACTTATATATTGCAATGTATAGCAGTCTCCAATGTACACACACAGTTACACACCAGGAGCAAGGTTGGGTTCACTACTACCCTGTGATCAGAGGTCGACCGCTCTACCTCAGCTCCATCCATACAGTGATGGGAGGTGGATAGATCCAGAAGAGGGCAGTGTAACCCACATCTACTAGTGTTGACCATAGTGGACTAACTTATGATGGGAAAATAGTATTTGATGAATAACTAAGTTCATCACAATACTTTGTTGCTAATGTCAGAAGTCAAACTCTTTCTGTAAGTTTCCTCAAACTGTAGCTGGTATTTTGGTCCATTCCTCCATGCAGATCTCCTCTAGAGCTGTTGATGTTTTGGGCTGTCATTGGGCAACACAAACTCTCTCCAAAGATTTTCTTTGGGATCTGGAGACTGCTTAGACCACTCCACAACCTTGAAATGCTTCTTATAAACCCACTCCTTTGTTACCTGGACAGTGTGTTTGGGATGGTCGTCATGGTGACAGACCCAGCAACGGTTCATCTTCAATGCTGATGGAAGAAGGTTTTTACTCACAATCTGATACATGACCCCATTCATTCTTTCCTTTACACGGATCAGTCGTCCTGAAAAACAGCCCCAGACCATGATGTTTCCACCCCCATGCTTTACAGTAGGGTTTTTCTAACAAGCAAATGTTTTCAAAAAGTACTCTAACGTAAATCTAAAAATATCCAGAGATAAGACGTCTACAAGCAGATGTGTCGAAGACTTCTGTATGCAGATACCTTTCAGAACACTATTGGTAGACATCTAAATATTTAGAGCTTAGCTAATATTTTAGCAATATCCTAGCGGTTTTGGCAAAACTAGAAATGTTTAAGTTCTTTAGGTAAACTTAGAGTTTACCTTATAGTTCAGCATAATGCAAACTGTTTTGGCAAAATTAGATACTTTTAAGTTATTCAGACAAATTTAGAGATTAGCTAATACTTTAGCATTAAGCTAGCTGTTATGTCAAAATTAGACATTTTTAAGTTCATCAGGGAAATTTAAAGTTTAGCTAATAAATTAGAATTGTGCTAGCTATTTTGGCAAATTTGACATTTATTAGTTATTTTGGCAAATTTGGAGTTTAGCTAATATCTTAGCATTATGCTAGCTGTTTTTTTTTTTTTATTTTTAAGTTCCTTAGACAAATTTTGAGTCAGCCAATATTTTAGCATTATGCTAGCTGTTCTTTCAAAATTAGACATTTTTTGTAAAGATCTTTAGGCAAATTGGAGTTTAGCTTATGTTTTAGCATTATGCTAGCTGTTTCCTCAAAATTAGACATTTTTTAGATCTTTTGGAAAATTGTAGCTAATGTTTTAGCATTGTGCTGGCTATTTTGGCTAAATTAGACAGTTTTCCAGTTTTTATCGTGTCTATTTTAGCATTTAGCTAATATTTTTGGTTCCTTTGGCAAATTTGGAATTTAGCTAATATCTTAGCATTATGCTAGCTGTTTTTTCAAAATTAGACATTTTTTAGTTCTTTAGACAAATTTTGAGTTAGCCAATATTTTAGCATTATGCTAGCTGTTTTGGCAAAATTAGACAGTTTTCCAGTTTTTATCGTGTCTTTATTCGCATTTTAGCCAATATTTTTAGCAAGCTATCAGGTTTAGCATTTTTAGCTAGCATTTGGAGCATTTTCAGCTTTTAACTCTTACATCATCAGTGGCCAAATTCAGCTTACAGCATTCACACTTGCATTATCGTGCGTCATGCTGTAGATCTAACTATATTGTTTTTTCTCCTAAATTGTTTTTCAGTTCATAGAAATAAGCTGGTGATTAGAAAAACCGCTGAGCTAGACGTGTGACATGAAGAAACTTGTGGTCTCTGCTTTGTTCCTCCTTAGGTCTGCATGATTGCAATCACCAGGTTGAAATGCAAACATGTCTTTGTTCCCTTTGTTGAAATATTATCGTAAAACAACACATTTCTGAAGCTTTCATGTTCAAAAATTCATGTGCAGCTCTGCAGGAGAGTCGAGTTTATTACTTTAGACTCATGATCTGAAACACCGGATATTATTAGAATAAAAAAAAAATATTTCTTCCTGACAAGCTTCCTCTTCATGTTTAACTTCCTTCGTGGTGACAGTTTATAAAAGGTTTCTAAATTCTTTTTCTCACAGAACATTTGAAGAAGTCTGTGAAACTGCAAAGATCGAACGAAGAGGTGAGTTTGGTAGACATCTAGTAAAGTAAGAAAAGCTGTGAGAGCAGTAGACATTTACAGTAGAAGTATTCGGTCCCAGAAATAGAAAACGGTTAAATTAGTGTGGTTTTTTTTGACTAATCTGCAGCAAAAACTTGATTTCTTTATAATTTTATCATCAACGATTGATTTTTTAAGTTGTTTTGACAGCATTTATATTTTTAGTGATTAATGGACTCATCCATTCTTCTTTCTCTTCTCTGGACAGAGGATGTCTCTGGTTCTGAGGTGTTCTCTGACCCGCTCAGCCTTCCTCCTCTTCTTCCTCTCTTCATCTTTCAGACCCACGGAAACCGAAGTGGTGAAGTCCGTTTCGGATTGTTCCGACTTCCTTCTTGACCAAACTCCTCCTCAAATTCCTAACATCCTGAAGAATGGGAAGATCCTGGACCAGAACCGATACAAGCCCATCTGCCAGACGTACCAGAACACCAGAACCTTTCTGACGCTTTACGACACCACAGAAAGGATCCCGGTGTTCTCTGCTATCAAGTTTGTTATAGATGAAAACCCTGGAAAAAGACCAAGGAACAAAAAATGGATGATTGAACCTCAGGTAATCTCAATTAAAAAACAAATGTATACAAAAAAATGTATAATAATCATATATTTATAATTTTTAATTACTGCTGCCAATCGATTACAGACAAAATCGTATTAATCTCACTTTTGTGTTGGGATTAATCACGATTAATCGCAATGTAACATTTATTTTTAGAATATGGCACCAGACCACGAATCAAATAGTCCGCTTTTTGTGAAAAAGTGATTTACGATCGCCACCTAGTGGCCAAACTGAAAAGTCCTCCAGGAGAAGCAGAACAATCGAGTCCAACAAGATGACTGGACCCTTGATTTAATGGGAACAGCCATCATGTCAAAAAATTACCATTTGGAAGCACCCAAAACATCAAAAAGTGACATATGGGGTTCTTAACCATGTGTCAACATGTGATGA
This sequence comes from Oryzias melastigma, assembly GCF_002922805.2. Classification (NCBI taxonomy): domain Eukaryota; kingdom Metazoa; phylum Chordata; class Actinopteri; order Beloniformes; family Adrianichthyidae; genus Oryzias; species Oryzias melastigma. The sequence continues at coordinate 2,532,582 of NC_050529.1, forward strand.
GTTTGGAATATTTTGTCAAAACACGTATTTGTGTGCTAGTGTACACAGCACTACTTCAAGCTAGGAAACTATTTAAAACAATATCCTACAAATTCTAAATATACCATCTGTATCATTTCTGTAGGACAAATTTATCTTAGATTTCAGCACATTTCCTTTGACTAAATGTTTGATCACTTTTTAGCAGAATCACTTCTCTTTATGGTGTTTGAGGGGATTCTCTCTAGTGGTTTAAGCTTTAACCACTAGACGGTCTTTCATCAACAAGTATTACCATTAAAGGTGGACTGGTTCTGTTTTATTTGGTGTTTGGGTTTCAACTTCTCTTCTTTTCCAGCTTGAAAATGAATCTGCTGACAAGAACATGAGGAAGGACAACAGAAAACAAGGAACCTACAACCACCAGGCCTCAAACAGTGATTACAAGAACATTACGATATTCAATCGAGGCCATGTGTGTCCCAGCACTCACGCCTCCTCGCAAACGGCCAAAACCTCCACCTTCACCCTGACCAACATTGTCCCCCAAGTGCAATCCTTCAATGGCGGAAGCTGGGAGAAGATGGAGACTTGCACCAAGTGTTTCATGGACACATACTGCAAAAACAACAACGGTGCTACTGAAGGCTTTGTGGTGACCGGAGCCAAGCCCGGCAACAACAAGCTCAAAGACCACGTCAACATCCCCTCCATGATGTGGTCGGCGTTCTGTTGCTATAGTAACAATGAGAAGGTGTGGTTAGCAGGTGCCCACTGGGGCGAGAACGTTCCTGAAGAATCCAAAGACAAATATCTGCAGACCAAGACTCTGAAGGAGCTCTATCAGGAATTTGGGACCCAAGAAGAAGATTTTAACGTCTTTCCTGGAACAAAGTGTCCTCTGGAGACAACCGTCACCAAGTTTTACCCAAACTTAGACATGTCCTGCAAATGCCCACCTCCTACCTTCAAGTAGAAGAACAAGAAGACTAGGTTGGTTATCTAGATCAGGGGTGTTAAACCTAGTCAAACAAGAGGACAAAATCCAAAATCTTAGGTCACAGACCGAACATGATAAACATTTATTGAACACTCTAAAACTACATTTTAAAACTGTAACTTTTTAACATAATTATGAACTAGATATATAGCATTACCTGAGATAATGCTAGTGTGAATGTTGTAAAATGAATGTGACCTCTGAAGATGCTGAAATTGATAGTTAAAAACGCTGAAGCAGATAGCCAGCTAATATATTAGCTAAATGTCAAATTAGCATAATAAGTAGTAGTAGTAACCTTTATTTAACCAGATAAAAACCCGTTGAGATCAGGATCTCTTTTTCAAGGGTGACCTGGCCAAGAGGTCGGCAGCACACGTCTCATAAATATGGTTACAGTGTATAACAAATTAGCACAGATATGAATTGAACTGATTGAATTGATATGAATAAACTTTAAAAAAGGTCAAAACGGCTAGACTGTAGCTGAAAATACAGCTAAACTTCCATATATTCTAAACTGAAAAAAGCCTATATTAACCAAATCAGCTGGTATGAAGCGGAAGTATTAGCTAAACTCCAAAAGGGACCCAAAAAAAACCAACCTGAAAATAGCCTGAATTATCCAATACAGCTAACATGTAGCTGAGAAAATAGCTAAACTTCAAAATGTCCTGAAAAACTGAAAAGAAACCCCCAAATTAATCAAAAAAGCTAGTATGTAGCGGATATATTTGATAAACTTCAAAAATGACCCAAAAAAAACAAAAAAAAAATTAGCCAAACCTGCTTGCATGTAGCTGAAA
>NC_050529.1:2534573-2548528 GCF_002922805.2 Oryzias melastigma
GAAGAAATGGCTAAACTTCAAAATGTTCTAAAAAAAACATTTAAAAAAGCCTAGGAGTGCACTCACAGAGTATAATAACACAATAATGTTAAAGAATAAATAATCTTTGAATATGTTCATTTGTATATTATTCCAAGAAACAGTTTTTACTCAAACAAAACTTAAAATAGAAACTTTTTTATGTAAGAATAGTTTTGACATAGCTTAAACATTTATTTGCTTGTAATATAAACAGTTTTTACTTGCTAGTTTTCTCTGCACTTTCAGTAGTATTTGGTTTGTTTCCATGACTACTTTGCATTATTCCTAAGTTTTCCAAAATCATGTTGGAATTGTTGTTTTTAATTCTTTTTTCTAAATCTGTGAAATCATTTCAAGCTGAGATTGCTTTCAAAAAGTGCCAAATAAAAACTCCCATAAGGAATCTTGACAGGCTGTTCCTTCACACTACACTCATGGCCATGGTGAAGAGGTAGAGCCCACTTCTGTGGAATCAAACTGTCCAATCAGGAAGAAACACTTACTGACACTCCATTCCACACGTTTTTGTGCAAAGAATAGATATCAGGTGAAAATAATCAGCGAGACACCTCCAATAAAGGAGTGGGTCTGCAAGTGGTGACTACAGACAACTTCTCCGTCCTGATGTTTTGGACTGATGTCTGGATGACTTGAAAGCCGATAGTGTCTGCAGCCCACAAAAGTGGCCCAGGTAGTACAACTCTTCCAGGACGGCACATCGATGTGAGCTGTGGTAAGAAGCTTTGACGTGTCTGTCAGTATAGTGAAGGTGCTTCCAGTAGACAGTCCAGTCCATCAGGAGATGTGGAGGAGGCCGTAGGAGGGTGACAACCCTTGGACAGGAACACTACTTCCTCCCTTGGTCAAGGAGAAACAAGAGGTCGGAGCTTTGCAAAATGAGGCTGCTCATTAGAAGTAGAGTCTATGAGTAGTTGTGCTTACAGCCCAACACCGTGTAAGACGTTCTGCATTTGCTAGAGAACACTGGGATTGGCATATTGTCCATTGGCGCCCTGTGCTCTACATAGGTGAAACCAGGTTCTGATGGAGTCTGAAGATGCCATGCAGAACGTCTTGCCACTACAACATAGTCCAACATGGCCGGTTTGGTCGGTTGTGGTTTGGTGTGGCGTTTCCTTGGATTGTCGCACTGCTCTCTATGTTCTCACCAGAGGTAGCCTGACTGCCCTGAGATACCAAGATGAGATTCTCAGATCCCCTATGATACCAAATTCTGGTTCAGTTTCTCAAGGGTGCCCAAAGTCAGTCCTCGAGGACCAGTGTCCTACATGTTTTCCAACCAATCTGCCATTGAAACTCCTTATTGGCCAAACACACCTGATCGAGGTAATCAGCAGCAGATGAGGCAGGATACCTGGAAAACAAGCAGGAGGCCGGCCCTCGAGGCCTGGGCTTGGGCCCCCCTGTGCTAGACGAAGGTATTGATGTATTGGACTGGCCCTCTTGTTCCCCAGTTCTGAATCCAGCTGGGCCATCTGGGACATCATGTCTTGGTTCACTCACCAACGCCAGGTTCCACCAAAGACTGTCCAGGAGTTGGCGGATTCTTTGGTCCAGGTATGGGAGGAGATCCGCTGGAGTTGCAAGGAAGTCAAATGAGCATGTGAAAGCCACGCCCACTCCTGAGTCTCATTTTGACTTGTTTCAAAGTCATTGACCACCCTGTAGGGTGTTTTTCCGTTTAAATTGTGGTTATTATTCCACATCAAGACCTCTATAGGCTAATAAATTCAATTTCCATGAATAATTTCTGTGTAGTTGTTTTCTTGGCACATGCAAGTATGTAAAATAAAGCATTTAAAAATAATATTTCCTGCATTCAGGTATGAGATGTGTTTTCAATGTGTTTCTTTATGATTATAGCTGCGTATTTAACAACTATTTGTTCTATAAGACTAGCTTAATGACTACAAAGACATAACGTGTCTTTTTTCTACGTAGGCAGTGGAACTTTGTGGGTTTTGGTCATTAAGAAACTAGATCAAACGTGTCTTTTAGCGTTGAAGGTTGCAGACCCCTGACCTAAACCACCTGAATTCTTCAGATTTGAAAACGGTAAATCGACAAACCCCCTCTTCCTGCTTTACTTCCTTTGTGGTCACAAACAGCAGATAAAAGGTCTCTAGATTCTAATTCTCTCACAGGACTTTTGAATTAGTCTGTGAAGCTGCGAAAATCCAACTGAGAGGTGAGATTTAAAGGTTTAACTAATACCCCTTACATGTGTTTCTTTGTTTTATATACTTATGGTCATGTTGAGTTATTGGTAGAATACACTTAAACTGACTATTTTTACTAATAATCTGCATTTTATTATCAAGGGTGGAATTTTTAAATAGAATATAGAATGCTTTTGGTGATTTGTGGTCTTTTTCTCCGGACAGATGATGTATCCGGGGTGTTCTCTGACCCGCTCAGCCTTCCTCTTCTTCTTCTTCTTTTCCTCTTTCGGACCGGCACAAACCGAAGTGGTGAGGTCCATTTCGGACTGTGCCGACTTCCTTCTTAACCAATCTCCTCCTCAAATTCCCAACATCCTGAAGAATGGGAAGATCCTGGACCAGATCCGATACAAGCCCATCTGCCAGACGTACCGGAACACCAGAACCTTTCTGACGCTTTACGACACCGAAGAAAGGATCCCGGTGTTCTCTGCTATCAAGTTTGTTCAAGACAAAAAACCCGGAAACAGACCTAAAAACCGAAAATGGATGATTGAACCTCAGGTATCTAAACTACATTTACATTTTTGGTACATTTCTATGGGAGGTTTGATTGCTTCATCTCTTTTATTATTACTTTCCAGTGGAACCAGGTTGCATTCTGAGCCAAAGCTTTATAGCAGCATCTTATACCTTTGTCAAAACTGCTCTTACAAGCAGAGGCTGTATGGGAGTGAAACTTGGTCAAACCTGTACCAGCCACAACGGTGGTCAACACAAAATGTTATGGTCATAGAGCGCTCTGTCAACCCGAAGAGCCATGATATTGATGCACATTGTGTGGACATCTTATGGACGTCCTGAGTGAACACGTACATCAGATTCAATCCAGTTTTATCTATATAGCCCAAAATCACGATCCAATTGTCTCAGTAGGCTTACCAGAACCTGCACAAAGACATAAAGTCAGTAATAAAATGTAATCAGTAACTGGTTGTTCAACTACATTAACTAACCTGGTATTCCTGCCCTTAGAGCACATGTGTCAAGTCAAGGCCCGGGGGCCGGATCTGGCCCCCAAGATCATTTTATTTTATTCTTATTAATGACTCGATGTTATCTTGCGCTCATTTCTAACTTGTAAAATTTTGACAAAACATATTTTATAGAGAGTAAAATATTAAAAGTTATTTAAGGTTTAAGTTGATTTATTCTGGAATAATATTCCTGCCTTTTTATTATTCATAATTATGTTAAAAAGTTACAGTTTTTAAGTTTTCAAAATGGGCATTCTGCTAGCTTTTTGGATTATTTTGGCATTTAATAAGATTTTTTAGGTTATTTTGGAGTTTCGCTAATATTTCAGATTTAATTCTAACTATTTTGAGTTTGACACTCCTACCCTTAGACCCTCCTTCTCGGGAAGGAAAAACTCATTAAAAACACAATTTTGGGATAAAATTTGAAACTTTAGGGATGTCCGTGTGAGACGCCTGCACGCGCTCAATAAAGAGCCAGGAATTGTACCTCATTAATGACTAGAGCTCTGTATGAGATTACCCACAGATCATGAGTGGACGTGACGTGACAAATACTCTACGATACAATTACCACACTCACAACAATGGTATGTTCCATTGACATGACAGCATGACACCCCTTGAGCCTCAAGTGAAGACAGACTTGTCCTCCTCTTGAGATGCAACCCATGACTTCTCTATGACCTTTCCCCTACTCAGATGACCAAGAAACCTGCAGCCCCCACACCAGTCTGCACCTATACGTGACTGATACTCTAGGTAGAGCAGTATGTGGTTAAATGACTGTGTTTTCTCTTTCCGATTCTGAACGTTTCAGCTTCTCTTCTTTTGCAGCTTGAAAATGAATCTGCTGACAAGAACATGAAAGAAGACAGCAAGAAGCAAGGAACCTACGTCCACCAGGCTTCAAATTCTGATTACAAGAACAGTGTCAGGCATAACAGAGGCCATGTATGTCCCAGCGCCTACGCCTCCAACGAAACGACCAAAGCCTCCACCTTCACCCTGACCAACGTTGTTCCACAAGTGATAACATTCAACAGCGGAAGCTGGGAGAAGATGGAGACTTGCACCAAATGTTTCATGGAAAAGTTCTGCAAAAACAACAACGGTGCCATTGAGGGCTTTGTGGTGACCGGAGCCAAGCCCGGCGAGAGCAAACTCAAAGACCACGTCAACATCCCCTCCAAGATGTGGTCGGCATTCTGTTGCTATAGTACCAGCAAAAAGGCGTGGTTAGCAAGCGCCCACTGGAGCGAGAACGTTCATGAACCCAAAAACTCATATATGCAGACAAAGACTCTGAAGGAGCTCTACAAGGAGCTGGGGGCACCAAAAGCAGATTTTAACGTCTTTCCTGGAACAAAGTGTCCTCTGGAGACAACCGTCACCAAGTTTTACCCAAACTTAGACAAGTCCTGCAAATGCCCACCTCCTACCTTCAAACAGAAGAACAAGAACAAGAATAAGAGCAAGAACAAGAACCAGAACAAGAGCAAGAACCAGAAGAACAAGAAGAACAGGGAAAAGAACCAGAAGATGAACAATAACAAGAAGAGAAGACCAAGTTATTGATCTAGATTATCTTAATCTCTGGCTAATAAAGAGGCTAAGCTTTTTCTGGGGGAGGGGTTCATCTTGGTTAACTATGACAGCTCACAACCGAAACATAAAACTTTATTAACAAAATTTACCACAAAAAAAAAAAATAATAATATTAATAGACCATTGGTGTTTTTGTCGTACTAACCTAAACAAAAGACGTAATTATCATTTACCAGAACTCTCATGTCAATTAAGTCAGATATTGACAGCTAATTGGTGTAAAGCTGTCAGAGCAACAATGATTTTGCACTTATTTGTGACTGGAAACAAAAAAAAAAACCTATACATTCTCACTCCCAACTCCTCAAATATTGACGTTTGGTTAAGTACTCCTCTGGTTCACTTTTTGACTTTTTTATTCACGGGTTCTCAACCTCCAGGTTGCAAAGTGGAACCAGTCCAGTACCAGGACGCGAAGCACACCCCTAACCCAGTACCAGTTTCCGTCCAGTACTGCATATTAAATTTTAAATGAAAAGGTTCACATTTGCTTGTAATGTAAACAATTTTATCTGCTATTTTTTATGTTTTTCATTTGTTTGCACAATGACTTAGATGAGTATTTCTAAGATAATTGCCCTTTTCTCAGCCTGTTGCTCAGTTTGTTGTTTTTTCTTATTTTTATGTAATTGTAGTTGGAAATATGTTTTCTAGTGTCCGATTTCTGGATTGTTTTGGACTGTTAATGTCCTACTTATGATGAAATCGATGTCTCCTGCAGCACTGACCGACTTCCACTGGACTGAGATCAACACTCTGCTCGGATCATTTCGGTCAGAAACAGTGACACCTGCTGGTTGTTCGCTATCAATACATCCATTTACACTTCATGACTTCAAGAAGATTTTAGTCGATGTTTGTCTTTTTATGAAATGTTTAATCAAAGATGTGTGATTGTCATTTTATCTGGAGAATGCTTTAACAACTACTTGATGTGCCAAATAAATAAATAAATAAATGTAGATCCTTATGCAACTTTTGTTTTTTTCATTAAACTAAATCTATACAATAACAATAACCCGTACCGGACATGTGCGGTACCAGACAAGTGGTTCCGGTACTTCCTCTTACTGATAAGAATCGTGGAAAACTCAAAAGTAGGAATCTAGAAACTGCTGTGACTGAAAAAAGGGAAACCAAAAAACAGCAATAGAACCAAACTGAACCACAGGATAAGTTGTTGGTTAAGCAGCTGTCATCTCCAGATACGGTTGACCTGAAGACGTTTCCTGTTGTGGTGAAGATGCGTTTCTTTTCACAAAACAGCACACGAGAAATTATCCGAGTGAGAAGTTTCAGTGTGTGAAGGGCTCAGCACATCATCGTGTGAGTGTTCTGTAGCCATTTAGGCTAATTTGGAGTTTAGCTAATATTTTAGTAACATGCGACCTCTTTTGACTAATTCGGCATCTACTGAGGTTTTTTTAATCTAGTTAAGCTAATATTTAGCAACGTGTTAGCTTTTTTGGCTAATTCGGGCATCTACTGAGGTTTTATTAATCTAATTAAGCTAATATTTTAAAAACATGTCAACTTTTTGGCTAATTTGGCATCTACTGAGGTTCCACAAAGTTTTTGTGAATTCCTATTGCCCCATCTGTCAAACCTTAAATGCCTCCCATCCTCCAGCCTGTCCACAAGGCACTGGTACTGCTTCTTGAGGGCTCGAACTTCTTCCAGCACGAAATCAACTTCTTTATATCCTCCAAATCGTCTGTCACTGGGGTTTTTTTTTCTGCGGCATGATCAGGAATTGTTTTTAACAATATTTACTGTTTTTGTAGTAAATAGAGTTTTTGCTGTGGAGCTGCTCACAGATGGAGACAGGAGTTAGTGAGAGGCCACGCCCACACCTAACACACTTGACTGACCCCACCCCTGTCCTGCAATTTCACATCATGTGTGACAATGCCTTTACTTAAATGAAACCACTCTGGGGCAACGTAATCTCTGCTGTGATCAATTTAAAGAGAAGACGACACCGCAACCTCCTGCAGTTCCTGAAGACTCATTTTCTAACAGTCTGGTTCACTGATGACATTTTGTGGATTTGTCCTTTTTACAACCTTCCAAATCATGCAGACCGAGCAAAGAGTCCAATGCGTTTAACTTTTATCCGCCTTAGAGACACTTCCTGATTCAGCTGTTCTTAGCTTCCATCCAATTCACTTACAGTGACTATAGTATGGGTCATCTTCAACATCCCTTGAGGTGATTGCTATCAACTGCACCGTTGACGCCGTGGAGGTCTGTCCACAAGTGATAACATTCAACAGCGGAAGCTGGGAGAAGATGGAGACCTGCACCAAATGTTTCATGGAAAAGTTCTGCAAAAACAACAACGGTGCCATTGAGGGCTTTGTGGTGACCGGAGCCAAGGCCGGCGACAAAAAACTCAAAGACCGGGTCAACATTCCCTCTCTTATGTGGTCGGCGTTCTGTTGCTATAGTAGTGACAAAAAGGCATGGTTAGCAAGTGCCCACTGGGGTAGGAATGTTCCTGAGAAAGAAAAAAAAGACAAATATCTGCAAGACTTTGAATGAACTCTACGAGAAACTGGGGACAGCAAAAGAACATTTTGACGTCTTTCCTGGAACAATGTGTCCTCTGGAGACAACTGTCACAGAGTTTTACTCAGACTTAGACAAGTCCTGCAAATGCCCACCAGATGCCCAACGGAAGACAAACAAGAAGAAGAACAAGAACAGGAAGAACAACAACAACAGAGAGAACAAGAACATAGAGACCAAGAACAAGAACAAGGAGAACAAGAACAGGAACAAGGAGAACAAGAACAGGAACAAGAACAAGAACAGGGAGAACAAGAAGATAATAGGAAGCGGATGATGTATTATTTTCATCTTTGGTTAAATAAAAGGCAAAGCTTTTTGGGGGAATCCCCTCGCTTGACCCTATAACATCAGAGCTTTAGCTCTAGCGCTGACATTTTCTAAACTACAACTCTTCAACCATTTACACAATCAACATGTTTCCAATGCTGTCTGATATTGCTTTTCTCTACGCATGATCCATTGGAAATATGTTTATTTGCTCTATTGGTTGTAAAGTTTTCATGATGTTCTGTCGGCGGCGGCAACAGCTCCAATGTTAAAGGGTTAATGATGACAGTTCGCAACGGCAACATAAAACTAACATAAAATGTACCCAAAAAAAGAGACAACTGCTGATTTCTACTGCTGTGCATGCTTTTTGAAAGTGCTGTATAAAAACTCAATAAAAAAACAGAGTTTGTCTTTATTGTGAACAGTTGCTAAAACTATTTCAACAATTATTTTTTTCTTTATTTTCTGCAATAATTTAAAAAAAGTATCAGGCAATTTTTAAGTTCAGAACCTTTATTGTAAACATTTTCAACAATTTTATACAAGCAAAAAAAGAGTAGATGTTGCTAAATGCATGTAGTGTCTTTGAAAAAAAATAACTCATTTGTGAAGAAATCTGCAGAGAAAAACTACTTCTTATCTATTTCATATAATTAAATGGTTTTAGCCCCTCCCACATCCATCACTCCAAACTGTTTTTCAAACATCATCTATAGTGTTGTGAACAGTACAGGGCCATGAATTAATAATCTTGATAAACACATTAAAGTTTGTAAAGTTTTAAGGATGAAACTGCGTAAAATCAGATGCGCAACCCTGCGCGTGGGACTCTTGTGGATGGTCAGGAAGTAAAAAAATAGAATTATTCACAGCTTTAATTATTGCTCTCGTTACCAGAAATTGGTTGCATCCATCATATATTCCTGCTAAGTCCCATGCAGCATCACGGTGGTTGCTATGGAGACAAGCTAAAATCAGCAGGAACCCCAAACTCTTGAATCCCTGAGTAAAATACTGATAATAAACATTAGTAATAATATAGCAATAAAAAAGTATCCAAAAATGAAGCCACTATTTCAATAACCTAAAGCATATTATGCTAAATGCTAATGCTAGCTGAAGATAAATCAATCATGTTAGCTAACTGAAAACCCTGCTGAGCAAAATTCTTGAGGTAGTTAGTAACAAAGGTAATCACCTCCTACATCTAAAGTAATGGCATAACGTTTTCTTATTAAAAAGAATCTGCTGCTAGCTAAATCAGTGGTGTGCGCCGTCATTGACAAAGCAGTGTTTGACGGTGTTTGGCCTGTCTGTGATCTTGTGACAAACATCAATTTTATGAGATAACCCGAGTCTTTAAACACTGAACGCCTGTTTCACCGATATGTAATACTTCACTACTGTAAAGTGTTGTGCAAAGCTGCTTTTGTTAATCCATTGAAATCATGTAAACGGTTCAAGAGTTACAATTGTGGAAAGACAGTAACCACTGGAGCCTAAACTTGGGTGTAAAATGGTTACAGGAAATAGCAGGTCCTACTTCCTGTTTGTCAGAATAATCATGGGTGAATTGACAGGTGGAAGTCGCAGAGGCAGGAAAAACAGCCTCTGGACCACGTCCAGGAGTCCTGCTGTCAATGGTTACAACCGCGCCCTGAGGAACAGGAACTGGATGCACCTCAAATCTCACTTTGTAGGTAAAAATAGTCACAAACAAAAACTACAATTGTGTAAAGATATACTTAAAGTATATAAAAAAGTTTGTGTCTAAAACCACAGAATGTCCATCTGATATCGTGAGCTACAATATCATGATAGTATGGTAGATGATGCAAGGAATTCATTCTGTCAGACAAACAAAAACTATCTAAAAGTATGTATAGTGAAAATGAGTGTTTGAAAATCTCTTGCTTTTAAATCTAATCAACTAAAGTGGAGAAAATGTTGTTGGGTCCAAACTTCTGCAAGGATGTGTTTCGTTGATTTCTAGCAACCGGGGTTGGGTCTATGAATCCAAGTTTTTGTGACTTTTTACTGACCATCTGTCAAACCCATCCAGTTTTATGCAAAAATCTGAAGAAAAGTCATCCAAACAGGATTGACCCATTAGAGTTCTTGAGGTTGTGGGGAGCATACCGGTTTCACCAAGAGTTGGTCCAATGATGGAACTATGGATATCTTTGGGTTTGTTGTCTGGTTCTCCAAGGACTGAATGAGTTTGACCAATGACAAGACATGATAGACGCTTGTCTTTTTTGTTTTAGAACTGTTCTAGAACCTCACAACACCTGGACCCAACGCCCACATCTTGGGACTTGAAGGTAACCCCAAATGCATTTCAACAAAAAACAAGAGTACCCTACATTGGCAAAGACATCCCTGTTGACTGTATCTTCAGGTCTAGTTTGTGTAGCAGTCCAACGCATGAACTCCACCTCCATCTACCCAACAGCTCTTAAGCAGAGTACAACTAGAGACGTTTGTAGATTTTCCGGTGGTTAGATGACTTTTTCTGGTTTGATGAACTCGGCAGCGTCTCCATCAGAGTAGAACAGGAGTCCGGCGTGGAGCGGCTGAGTGAAGGTGGTGTGGACTCTGTGGAGCAGAGTCATGGTTTCAGAGACGCTGTAGAAGGACAGAACACCTGCTCCGTGGTCCAGGTACACCCCCACCCTGAAGGGCTGTGGACCAGACACCGCCGTTTTGATGTTGTTGTGCCAGAACGTGTAGCTGTTCGGTTCGCAGCACAACGCCCAGGACTTGTCGTTGCAACCCAGCAAGCACTCGTTCAGGCGGCCTGCCCTCCGGATGTTCCTGTACGTGACCGCGACCCGGACTCCACCCCGCCTGGACTCCACCTCCCAGTAGCAGCGTCCGGTCAGACTCTCTCTGCTCAGGACCTGATGCCACGCCGTGAACCTGTCGGGGTGGCTGGGGTGAGGCTGTTCCTCCTTCATGTACGTGGCTTTGCGGTCGTCCTCGGACAGCAGCAGGTGTGGGTGGGCCGTGTTCGGATCCATCGTTAGCTCACACGAATGTCGTAGGAATCCAGCTCTGCTCTTTGGTTCTGGTTCTGACAGCAACACATCAACTTCTGACACAGTCAGGGAGATTTCTGCCTGTTTGTCCCTCAGGAGCTCCTGTAGTTGGTCTCTTGTGTCTGCCGCAGCTTTTGTCACCTCCTCAAAGTATCTCAGAGGTCGAAGGGGGAGGCCGGATGAGTGTGTGGACTGACTGAGAGCTGACAGTGAGGAGTATCTGTGCAGGAACTGGCTGTGGTCCTCTGTGTGCGAGAGCGTCTCCATCTCTCTGTCTTTGGTCTTCAGATCACTGATCTCCTGCTCCAGCTCCTCCTGGAGATCCAGGACTCGAGTCACTTCAGCTTCCTGCTGGGATCTGATCTGCTGCTTCACCTCAGAACGGGCTTTCTTGAAGTGATGAATGAGTTCAGTGAGGATGACCTCGGTTTCCTGCACTGCTTTGTCCGCCGCGTCACTGATGTTCTCCGCCTCCAGTTGAAGGATCTTCACATCCTTTGCTCGGTCTTCGATCCTCTCCAGGATTTGTTCTCGAGTCTCCTCGAGCTTCTTCTGCTTCTCAGCTCTTTCTGCTGCTGCTGAGACCGTCTCGTGTTCTTCGTGTTCGTCCATCAGACAGAGATAACAGATACACCTCTGATCAGTGCGGCAGAAGATCTTCATCTCCTCATCGTGAAGAGAGCAGACGTTCTCCTGGGGTTTCTTGGCATCGACCAGTTTGTGGTTTTCAAAAGCGGGAGACTCATAGTGAAGCTTCAGATGTTCCTCGCAGTAAGAAGCTGCACACACCAGACAGGACTTGACAGCTCTCATCTTCCTCTCAGCACAGACGTCACAGGACACATCTCCAGGTCCAGCATGGCAGTGATCACCCGACACCGAGCTGAGGCCGGTCTTCTTCAGCTCCTCCACCACCTCCTCTAGCATGCCGTTCTTCACCAGGACCGGCCTCGACGCGAAGGTCTGCTTACAGTGAGGACAGCTGTGGGTTCTCCTCTGATCCTCTTCATCCCAGTGGGCTTTGATGCAGTCCATGCAGAAGCTGTGTCCACAGGGAACAGTCACCGGATCCTTCAGAAGATCCATGCAGATCAAACATGAGATGGAGTCTCCTGCTACCTCCATTTGAGTCTCCCGTTAAACTGGTTTACGGATCGGTTCTGAATCTTCTGTGTTTGCTGGTTTTCAAAGGGAAGAGAAAAGAGGACATCATGGTTAACAGGTAAAATAAACGAAAGTTTCCTGAAATGAACCAGACTCCTCCTCCTGGTTAAATCAGAACTTCCAAAGCTTTCATGTGGAAAACCGTCACCAAACATAGACGTTTGACTCTGAGCTTTGATCCCCTTCAGAAATGTGTGAAACTCAATAGTTTGGTCAGATCGACACAATTTGGACATTTTGGTTACAAAAGCTCAGATTTGCTCTTTAATATAAGCAAATTAAAATAATCGACAACTAATTTAATAGTTGATTAGTCGTTACTTTATATTATATGGAGTCAGAGTGTAGTAAAGTTGAAAGTCATAATGACATTCTGCTCGCTTTTTGGACTATTTTGGCTTTTATTAAGGATTTTAAGGCTATTTTGGAGTTTAGCTAATATTTCAGCTACAAGCTAGCTATTTTGGCTAATTTAATTTGTTTTTTGTTTTTATGCTACTTTGGAGTTTAGCTAATATTTCAGCTGCATGCTAGCTGTTTTTGCTAACTTAGGGTTTTTTTCAGTTTTTTAGGCTAATTTTGTGTTTAACTAATATTTTAGCTGGCTTTTAGCTTTAGCAATTTTAGCATCTTCAGCTATCAGCACTAGCATCTTCAGCTGCCAAATTTAGCTTACGGCATTCACACTAGCATTCTTGCAGTATACCAGTTCACAAATTTTTTTTTTGTTTATTTCTGGCTCCAACCAAATTAAGTCAAATCAGTCGCTATTTTTTCTATGATACGGGGTGTGCCTTGTTGGAACCAGACGTTAGAAAAAAGAAAAAAATATTTTAAAAATGTATCAGAGCAAGAATGATTATTCTGATTTTGGATTTAAGATGTTGGAACCAGCAGGTATTTCCTTTTGGAATGTCAGGGGGAGGGGTCACTCTGTCCAGTTCTCATATACAGTCAGTGATAATGTCACAGCACTTTTCATCCACTTTAAACCATACAAAGCTCCTGAAGCTGATCTCAAAGGAATTCCTAACCAACATGAGCACTGTCCTTCAAAATAAGAGCGGCGTTAAATTTTTGCTTTTTAAAAATAAAAAGATATTCTAATGGCTCAAACAGGATCCCCTTTGTCTTTTCCTGAAGGAGTCACCACCATCTAACCTTGGTTTGACAGGATGTGGGACAATGTTGGGATGGGGGGACAGGAAACCGCTCTGGTATCAGAAGCTGACAACACATCACATGACTGCTGATAATGACTGAATATTTACTATATGTTGCACCCAAAACATAAGTCCTTTGATTTCCTGATTTTTTTCAATCTATTTTTTAAATAAATGTGAGGCTAAATTAACTGTAATGCAAAAGCTGTCAATACTAATTCATATATAGTTCACTGTGTTGTAGATGTTCATGAGGATGTAAGTACATAATTAAAATTAATAGTTTTAAGTAATTATTGCACATATTAAAATATTTTAAGTTAAAAAATTCACCTCACAGGAAATAATTTTTTAAACAACAAAAATGAAATGTTTAGTCATAAACCTACCAAAAACACCCATAATGTGAAGGTTAGACTATAAAGGAAGCACAAAAAGAAACTATAAGAACAAACTTAATGCAATACAAACCTGTTAAGTGGATGTTTTTGAAAATTTCCCCCCAGATTTGTCCAGTTCTGCTCAATTAAAAACGAAAAATAATAGATCTTTAGGGGGATCCAGGTCACGTGACCCAGCGTTTGCAACAAAGAGGCAAAGAAGCCTAAAAGTTTAAATTAAAATCCCTTAAAATCGTCGTAAATCAGCTCATGTACATAAAACAAACAACAAAACGCCGCGTATTTCAATCAATGCCACAGAAACGAGTCAATAACGAAGAAAAAAGAGACTGAAGTGAAGATGCTTGTTTTCAGGACACCAACCCCCCAAAAGAACTGCGAGGCTGCGACGGACACGCCCACCGAACTCCATTCAGGAACTTCCGGTTCCGTTCCATTCATCTTTTTTATGATTAGCCTGGGTAAAACGAAAAAAATATAAAAAAATAACCAA
>NC_050529.1:2548567-2559749 GCF_002922805.2 Oryzias melastigma
AGACAGCACTAAAACACCAAAGGATTATGGGAAGTCTACTTCTAATTCTATCGAGATTCAAATAATAGTACAAACATTTCGTTCTTTCTCTCATTACAGTGTATATTTCCTCGGGTAAGTGACAAAATGTTCTACTCAAAAAAAAATTGAATCTATGAAAAGACATATTAAAAGTTTCAATTAATAATAAAACATTTAAAATCTTTAATATGGAGAATCTTTGAAGAAAATGTACCTAACTTGAGGCTATCAACTTTTTAAGCTATCCTTGAAGCAGCATGTTAATATTTATCAAATGTGTGTCTGCTTTTAAGCAATTACTTGACTTTAATTCTACAAAGACAAGTAGCTAAACTTATCAGGGTTTATTTATGTATTTGTTTAGCAATATTTTTTAGTTTTTAATGAATGTTAGCATTGATGTCTCATGATTGTGTTTCTTTATTTGAACCAAAATTTGTAAGGATAAAATTTCATCCAAACTTTGACTTATTTCATATATTTACAACACATATTTTATTTATTTTCTTTTAAATTATTAAAATAAACTTGGATTTTGTTCACTTGACAAATTCATTATACAGGACACAATGTTAAAAATCTACTCCAATGGAAATAGTGTTTTTGTATTTTTAACATGTGCCATTGAGGCATTTTTATGTATGAAGAAAAATAAGATTAAATTTTAATTTATAGGTATTTCTTTATTAAAATTGTTGTGAATCAGGAACAGACAAAAATAATGCTTTAAAAAATCGATCAAAGAATGATCGGAGTGAGACATGCTGCATCTCAGATTTAAACTGAATTTTTTTCCAAAACAGAGTACTAAGTTCTCTTTTTAAAACTTTATTTCATCAATATAAATTAAGATGTTTTTTCTCTATTAAACATGAGTCCAGAAAACTAGTTTGTTTTCTATGTTTATGTTGATAGATATAATGCATGTTTGCCGGGGTTTCCCACAGTGCCTTTCATTTTCTTTGATGTCTTGTGTCACACGGTTTCCAGGAACTTAATTTGATTTGTGAGTTATTTGGATTTCTCAGCCAGTCCAACCCATCTCCATTCATTAAACTTGAGACTGAAGCCTCTTTAGTCCTCGTCTAGATTGATCTTTGGGTTCATCTGTGTGGTCAAAATTCCACCACAGAGTAAGGAATCCCCCCTTCTACCCATTTGTCTACTGAACCTTTTCTGATTTCACTTCTCCTACAGCTTCAGATTATGAGCTGGTGGTGGAGGTTTAATAAATCTTACCATCATCCTTGAGTTTCATTGTTAAGCTATGTTCACACCACCCTCGGCAATGTGCTTTCAAGTGGCCACTTCAAATGAAAAATCTATGGAAATACGCGTAAATATGCATTTTGGGCTTTTACTTTGCTATGCAAGTTTCTACATCCATTTTCAGGCTCTAATTACAAAATGTGTGGCTATTGAACACGTTAAAACTTGAACCAGGTTGAACTTGGACCAATAAGGGACTCAGTAGGGATGTATGAACAGTCTATTTTTAATTTGTGGAAGTACCAACCGTTTGAAAAGGGATCATGAAGGAGAAACTAATAATTTTGGTTTGAACCACTGAAATAACTCGGTACAGAGTCACACGGACCAGACAAGTCATCCATTTTCTGCTGTGTATTGTTTATTATTTCTGACCGTTTTTCCTTTAAGTTGGACTGCAGTCCTCAGTTCCTCTGCAGTGCTTCATCATCATGGAGCAATTTACTCCTCAGACCAGCAGGTGGCGGTAACATTCAAGAATACAGCGTCCATCATCAGCTCTGCAGAGGAATAAAGATTAACTGGAACTGAAGCCTTTCTGTTAATACGAATTATTTATTTAAAGTAAACATTCAGTAAAAGGGATTTTTCAAAGACATTTAGTTAGAATTTAGTCATAAACAGTAAAAAAAAAAATCCTGCTGCACATATTTCAAAGACTCAAGTTTTGACTGATTGAAAACAAATTCAAGTGGACATGTAATCACTTAAGATATTTATAGGCAATAAAAATCTATTTAGATTTATAGTGAAACAGACTTCTTATGAGGAACTGAACTCTTGAACTGTGAGTCACTGTTTGAGGATTTCCTTGTTTAAAGAACAGCAGGTTTGAAGGTGGGCGTGGCTTAAACTTTATTAGATGACAGGCAGACACTGTGGTTACAGATGGGCCCTTCATCCGTCTGCTGCCTGTTCACACTACACCTTTGGAAGGCAGGAGTGCAATAACTGACTGATAGAGGGGTCTCCAGAGTCCTCAAAATTGTCTGATGATCGGCAGATTAAGGACTGCCACCTCCTTGCCCCTGTGCGGGTGTCCCACTGCCACCATCTGATTGTTAGAAATCAAATGGTGGCGGCTCGAGCACTCAACGAGGGCTGTTGACAGAACTTCTTACTGACTTTGGAAGCATGTCGTCAAAAAATATGTAAATTGACACCATTATAATGTGTCGTCAAAATCTGAGTTGTGAAGGACCAGTGGAGAAAATGGCCCGCTTTTTATATACCCCCAAAATACTGAGCGGCTGGTGGAACTTGATATGGATGGCCAACACATTCTCATTCCCAACTCAACACTTATTGACGTTTGGTTAAGAACCCCTGTGCGCCAAAAATTGACGTTTTGGTTGTCCCCAACTCGTTGTTTATTGACGTGCTGGATGTGCTGGAGGTCTCTAACCACCAGGACGGGTCCGGTACTACATCTGGTACCGCGTCCAGTATCTCGTCTGATGCCAGGTTAGGTTTAGGGTACCGGTACTGGGTTAGGCTACCGGTGCCAGCTGCGTCCTGAGGACTCAGGACCCTTGATTTTTACAAACAACCAAGTTGGCGACACCCAAAACCTCAATTTTTGGCGCAAAGGGCTCCTTAACCAAACGTCAATATATGAAGACTTGGGAATGAGTAAGTCATAGGAAATTGTTTACATACATCCATGTTTACATCACGATCGGATCAACAATCGGCATAACTCACCTATCTCAATCGGAAGGAAATTTTGATCCATATGAATTTGATTGTGTCAGAGTAATCCGATTGGCGTGTTTACATGATGCATTTTTATTCTGATCAGGTGTTTATTCCGATTACTTGTGTCTGTGTAAACACAGCTAGTGCTGTTCCTGTTTCTGTCTTATGGAGTCTCAAGGTTCATCGTTGACCAACACCGCTCTATGTGGGGACTAGGGCTGCCACGATCGATTAGTCACAAATATTAAAATAGTCAACAACTAATTTAATAGTCGATTAGTCGTCTTTTTGGTTTGTAATGAGGCGTTTGCCATTTTCTTTGAATCCGAGTCAGTAGTGATGTCACCGGAAGTTATAGGAAGACTCTGGTACCATAGCAACACGCCAACGGGGCTTGAAAGTGGGAAACAAAAAAAAAAAACGTTATCTTTTGTGAAAAATAGTTCCTAAATAGTTGCCGACCTCATTTGATTTAGTCTTCTTTTAATGCTAGAAACAAATGAAAGAAGGTTTCATGAACTATCGTCTTTATTTTTAGCTAGCATACAGCTTAAACACTTCAAGATGAAAGCTAATGATGGTTAAGATGTGTCTTTTATATCCAGTTTAGTCAACTAATTGAAAAAATAATCGGTGATAAGTCGACTATTACATTAATCGTTAGTAGTGGGGACATGGGGAACTGCAGGTCGGATTAATCAGAATGTCTTCATTCCATCCCAACGTTCAGCACAAGCAGAAAGACACACGGGGAGCGACCTCACAAAGAGCAACAGTCAGCATTCCTGAAATTCCCCTCTCAACTGAGGGATCATGGGATATGAAACCTGCTCTCATGGGAGCTGTACTGCTGCAGGAAGTTTGGCACACGAAGCATAAAGTGATGCTGGAGCTCCAGAGAGGCCATGTTGGCGTTCTCGATCAGATGAAGGATTTCAGACCGTTTGAAACAGATGCGAGATAAAATGGAAACCTTTAGATGTGAGGGGGGACAGGAAGTCTTCAAAATGCAGATAACATAGATGTCAGAGCGCAGAGAGGGGGATCTGGGTCACTAATCTGCTGAGCACAGGTTTCAATCTAAGAGCATTTTTTTCCTGGATTACTGGAGATTAAACACGACTCAGAGGAATTAATGTTTGGAAAGTTGGTCTTTGTTTCAAATCGCTTTGGCGTGTCCGTGAAGTCCGCCTGTTCACACAAACCCGTGTCACGCCGGGGTCAGATGACTGAACATTAGAGCGGCAGCGGCACGTCTGGAATGTAAACACACACGATGGCGAGACGCTGAACCGTTGACGGTTTGATGAGGTCAGGAGGAAGCGCTCCAACCTCACGTCACAGATTTATTTACATCTTTGAACCAAAAAGGTGAGGGAAAATCAGGAAAAATTTCAAGTGGCAAACTGACCCCGCCCCTTTCTACCTGTCGTCACTGGTTTAGCCTGTCCTGAGACGCAAGGGACAAATCCATTAAAAACAGCAACACTTTTTTTTAAAATGGCGGCTTTTCATTTGGTACATCACCATAGCAACCATTTTATTTTTTGGTCGCCTGGGGTCAACCAATGAGTCGATGTCATTTTTAGAGGAATCGGCTAAAGTAACATTTTTGATTTCCTTCTCAACACGTTTTTCATTAACCACACCCACTCGCCTAATATGTTCACATTGTATGTCATATTTTATTCAGCTTAAGTCAAAGAGCCATGTTTTCAATTTTCACAATGTTCTAAGAAAACAATGTCTGTGTTTTCCTCACGGAGGTTTGACCGCAGAAGGAAAGGCTCAACCTTCCGTCTGTATCTTCATCTTCTGCTCTGATGCTGAAGCGTCTCTGTGTTTTTACTGTTAATCCGTTTTCCTGTTTTCTCTTCTCTGCCACATTCCTTCGGGTTTCAGGTTCTTTCTTTGGCTCGTACACACCTTAACACACCCTCACGGCGGTGGCGGCGCTGTGTCCAGGGGGTCACATTCCGGCGCCAGGCGGCCCGATCCAGCACGGTCGGCGGGCTTCAAACTCTCGCTCCTGATGTCCTCCGCTTGAGCGTCTGACCGTCCCATAAACTTCAGTGTTACTCTATTTAATCTGAAGATAAAATCTTTAGGATTAAACCTTCAGTCGTTCCTACCAGATCTGATGGTTCTGATTCATGTTTTAAATATTTACGGTTTCCTCGAGATTTTTGCAGCTTTTTAAAAAATGTATTTTCAATTTAAGCAGATAAAAACTCATTGAAGCTTTTTTCAAAGGTGATCTGGCCATGAGGTCATCATCAAAAAACAGTTTGACAACAGAAGAAAGACTGGAACAAATATGATTCAAAATAGAAAAATATAGAGAAAATGTGAATAAAATGTATGTGAGATTATAATAGTTAAGAAACAGGAGAAAAGGTTCATGGAATTGTTGGTCCTTAAACGTTCAATAACTAATTTTTTTCAGTGAAATGTTGATTGAATCATCCATCCATCCAACTATCTATCCATCCTGACATCCATCTATTCATCCATCTAATCGACCATCCATCCATCCATCTATCCAACCATCCATCCATCAATCTATACATCCATCCATCCATCCAACAATCCATCCAACAAACCATCTATCCATCCAACCATCCATCCATCCAACCATCAATCCATCCATCCATCCATCCAACCATCCATCCATCCAACCATCAATCCATCCAACAAACCATCTATCCATCCATCCATCCATCCATCCATCCATCCATCCATCCATCATCTTCTCCTTATCTGTTGGGTCACAGTAGAAGTCTCTACATAACATATTTTTAAATGTAATAAATATTTTCATTATTTATACAGTAAGTATTAACAAAAGTAGAAAAAATATGTGAATTCCCATTAATTTAAATAAAGGTTTAACGTTCCTTTTATAGTTTAAAAAAAGACATTCTGCAAAAGAGCAGCTTCTTAAATTGAAGTCTAAGTTCTTTGATGTTAAAATCCAGAACCAGAAACTCATGACTGAAATCAAACAAACAGAAGATTATTGAAGATCTTCTCTCCAGTTAATGCAGAAGTTTACGTCCTTTCCTCCAATCTGCGGCGGTTCCTCTTCCTCCTTCGTCTTCGGTCCTCCTCTCCTCCTCTCCAGAGGAAGGTTGGAGCTCCCACGCAGACACAGCTCCTCATTAAAGAACCCGGAGCTCCCAGCTCCTCACATCCAAGCAACACGGCCAGCATTCATTATTCACCCACTCTCTGCAGTCTGCAGCAGCGCCGGCTGGACCGGACCAACCGCATGTGGCGTGCTGCATTGCAGCGCCGTGCTGCTCGTTAGCCGGCTGACTGAGGCGGATCTGAAGAGATCTGGTCCAGAACATCCACCAAAGGACTTTGGTTCTGACAGACTTACTGAATATTTATAGATTGATTCAGTTTGTATTCATCAGTACATTAATACTGTAAAGTACATGTGTAGTACACAGTCAGTCATCACTACAGAGGACATGTTTTACTGAGAATCACTCAATTATGACTGAATTTTAACAAGAATTATCCACTTTTTTACCCCGAACATCCACCAAAAAAAACAGCAAAATCGTAGTTTTCACTCCAGTTTTAACAGTTCCTTCAAGTATAAAACAGAAAACCTGTTCATGTTTAAATACGTTCTTATCACCTGTTTTTTTTTAAATCATTTCCCCTGATATCAGAGTTATTATCACATTTTAACGACTGTTTTTAACTGAGTTTAGCATGGAGAATAACAAGATCATAGAGCTTTAAATGTCTTTAAAAGTATTTGTTTGGCTTTTATTCTGTAAAATATATAAATTATATCATGTACAGTCAATAGCTATGACGTTAGCGCCCTGCACAAGCGTTGGGATCCCGTCATTTGAGGAAAAAGGCTAACAATTTGAATAAATAATGACGTTTTGTTGACCCTTTAACACACACTCTTGAACACACCGTAGCTTTTCAATCGACGTCATTCCAGCAGGTTCCGAAGGTTAAAGAGTTACGGTAAGTCAAAGAACATAAACACTAGAGCTAAAACTCTACTGTAAAAGAGTTCATTTCCTTCCACCCATCTTCACAGGGTTTCTGGAGCCTATCCCAGCTACTGTCATGATGACAGACCTGACTTGAATTTCTCAAACTTAATTCAAGTAAATCTGCTGCAGCATCACTGATTCAATTTTATTTTGAAAGGAACTTGTATTAGTTGTGTCAAAAGTAAAATAAATTGCAGTCGTTAAAAATAGAAACTGTAATAATAATATTAATGTAAATATTTAAAGCCACTTGTTATAAATTCACCAGTTTATAGCCCCCAAAACATAAATAAAACACATTTATCTAAGCAGTAAATTGGGAATTTGTCTCTCTCACCGGGTTTTGATAAAAAAAAAACTGGACTTAATAATTTATTTAGAAATTAAATGTTTTAGACCTTTAATTTAAACACTTCAGCCTAAATTCTCTTTTGTTTTCTTCAGAGTAAACCCTGTGGACTCAGCCTCCCAAACCACTAATTCTGCTTTACATGAGCTTACCCACATAGTTCAGCTTTAACTGCTGGTGTTTGTGAACTACAGACCCTGAGTGTTTGGGGGCGGGACAATAGACTTAATCATGCTAATCTACACGTTACCTTTGACCTTAGCAAGAAAAATGCAAAAGACAAAAACAAACGAGCTGTTTAGGTTGTAAGAAGCTTTATTAGAAACGCACCCGATGAACTGGAGAACCTCTGCAGGTCCTCCTGTTGGTTCCGTCTTCCAACCATGAACTGTATCTGAGAACTGGACTGAGTCAGTGTGATGTCATCCAATGAAAATTATTTGGTCAAATTAATTCAATTCTGTTGCCTTTTTTTCTGCGTTATGGACGCCACCATATTGGAGACATACATCGTTGGTGATTGGTCTGAGCCTATCTGGGTTAACGCTTCCATGGCAACCACTTTCACCAATCAGGATTGAGCGTGTTGGGAGGGCACACCCCTATCACTTAAAAGAAAGTTACAGGAAATTTGTCAAAGTTTCTGAATTTTTGTGGGGGCCAGCAGGCTCCGCCCACTTTCACTCAGGCATCTGATTGGTCAGTTTATAACTTGAATAAATCGAACTACAGAAAAAATATGAAAAATACAAGGATTATGTAGAAGATGTTACAAAATGTATCAAATCAATAATGGATATTCTGACCAATAGAACGACTGAGGTTTGTCTGTTTCTCTCCGCATTTTATCAAAACTGACGAGTTGGGGACACCCATAACGTCAGAAAGTGGCGCGGAACCATAGGTCTATAATATACGACGAGTTGGCAGTGAGAATCCGTTGTCTGTAGAGAAATTGATTGAGTGGTTGATCTGGTTTATTTTCAAACAGATAAAAGTGGACCCCTCCGCGCCACCTTTTGACCTTTTGGGTGCCTCTAACTCGTAGCTTTTTAAAATTCTGGCTGTTCCTATTAAATCAGGGGTCCCCAACCTCCAGGCCACGAACCAGTTCTGTCCTGGGCCACAGACAGGAAAAAAAAGCATATGTTAATCAGGAGTCCCTAACCCCTCGGAACGTGGCACCAGGACACAGGCCGATACCCTAACCTGCTACTGGTTCCACATCCGTTACTGCTTCCTGAGGGTTGGGGGCTCATGATTTAATAGGAACAGCCAGCATGTCAGAAAAGACAAGTTGGGGACACCAACTAAGCGTTTTTGCTTGCGTTTGGTCACCAACAAAATAGTCCGTCTTAAAAACAACATTTCTATGAAAAATACAAATAAATATTTTTTTTGTATTATTTGTTTATCAATGAATGTATTTTTCAAAATAAAAGTCCACCACTCCACATTTCCTGATTTAGATTTTAGCTCCTAAAACCTAAAATTCTAAAATATTTATGTTTAATTTACCACATTTTAAGCAGTAAAAGTCATTTAATAAACCAGATCTACATAGAAATGGAACAGATAGAAGTATAAAAACTGATTAATTCATAGGGTTTTTTCAGTTCGCACCTGAATAGATAAAGAAAAAAAAGTGAATAATCTGTTTTTTGTTTAAAATTGCATCAAAAGTCATCCTGATATTCAAGCAAACACAGATGAGGAGCATAAAGTTTACATCCTGCTTGATGATTTCCACCAAACACACAAATGATGAAGAAAAAGGGAAAACCTTCAGGTTCACAATGATGTAATCACAACTGCAGATGAACCTTCACATCTGTTTGTACATTTGGAGAACACGACGTGGATGATGAGAATCTTTAGACACTCGACAGAACAGCTGACGCTCTTCTGTTTTAGAAAACAGGAATTGATCTGAATCCTGGTGAAACCAAACGACCAAAACCGGATCTCTCGGGTTCACATAGATCCTGTTGCGGTTTCTAAGTGTATAAGCTGGAGAACTAAGGAGGAATTCATAGAATGGAAGTAAACAGACAAACAGAAAAGATTAGACACAAAACGCCCTTCAAAGGGGAAATTTCACAATAAAAGTTGGAAATAATCTCCTGGGCAAATGTGGAGCAAAGAAGATAAAGAGATGATCTGACAAAATCCAGGCTCTGGGAGCTTTTGAGTGAGTTTGTAACATTATAGGATGTAAAAACTACAAATAAAACCACATCAAAACCAAAATGTAACAAAATCAAAATAAACCAAAACCAAATTGACATCAAATTTCAAACGGATTAGAAGCAAAATTAAACCAAATCAAAACCAAATTGAAAGAAAAAGATCAATTATGCCAAGATAAAACCAAGTGAGCCAAGATTAAACCAAAATAAAATCAATACAGACCACAAAGAATGTAACCTTGATAACCACAAACTAAAACCAATGCAAAACGAAAATTAAACCAATATAGGAACCAAATTAAATTAAAACCAAATTAAAAACAAGCTAGAAACCAAAATAATGCCAAATCACAACCAAAATAAAACCTTATCATCACCAAAATAAAACAAAATCAAAACCAAATTATAAACCAAGTTAAAGCAAAATAATTAAAAAAATGGGGCAAAAATAAAACCAAATTACAACCAAAAAGAAATCAGTTTAAACCGGAAATAAAAACAAATTGAAATCAGATTTTAAAAAAGACCAAAATAAAAACCAAATTAAAACCAAGTTAAAAACAATATATAGTATGCCAAATAAAAAAACTGTTAAAACAAGTGAAACCAAAACAAACAAAAAACAAACAAACCATAAAACACTAAAAAAATAAATAAATTAACCCATTTAGAATGATAATAATGATGCATCCACAGCTGCCCTGGGGCAGACTGACAGGCGTGGCTGCCAGTGGACAGGGACAGGTAAAAAATAAAAACATAAAAATGAATGCAGCCACATCAGTTCACTGAAACACCAGTAGGGGGCTTGTACAAAACATAATGATCTAAATATTACTACAAAAATAAACGTAGAATCTGCCTCGAAAACATTTCAACTTCTAAGTTTGAGTTTTTAATCCATGAACATTTAAAGAAGATCAGTGTTATACTTTTTCATTTCAATTTCAAAAATAATTAACTGAAAATGGATCTTGAAGGGGCGTGGCCAAACTCTAATGATGCTGCATGACTTGAAAGAGGATTTTTAATGTAATCCTCTCAGATAATCTGACTTTGTTTTCCTCAGATCTGAAGCAGGCTAACAGCAGCGATGACGATCGTTCTCCTCTGCTGTCCAAGAAGCTTTTATTTTGAAAAGGATTCTAAAGCATTTCCAGACCAACGATCCTTTCCCTTCAATCAGACAGACGTCTTCATCCACAGAGAGAACGTTCAGACCTGATCAGAACCAGACGGATCCGGAACACATTCTCCTTTGATCCCTCGTCTGGTCGTCCAGATGTTTGAGTCGTGGGACCAGAACCGTTGTTTGTTTGTGAGGAATAATGATGCTGCCCCCCCCTCGCCACCATCCATCAGCTGATCGCCTCCACCCCGTTTGACAGATCTCCACCCCTCCTGTGTAAAAACACAACAAAGCGCCCATGCAGGCCGGAGTGTGGGAACCAGGCCGCCCCAGCTTCAGGTTTTACAAGGCCGCCAGAGGGGGAAGGGGTGAGGGGGTGACCTTTACAGCTGAAGAGCGACGAAGAGGAGCACATCCGAAGAGTTCTGCCTCGCTGCCGGTCAGGAACCAGATGAGCTGCAGGAACCCCGAGACACAAATTGGAAGCAGAGAGTCA
>NC_050529.1:2560075-2572638 GCF_002922805.2 Oryzias melastigma
ATGACAATCTGAACGCAGAAGATGGAGGAAGGAGGAGAATTGATCCCAGACGTGAGGGGAGGAGGAGAAGTGTTGAGATGGAGAGAACATGGAGGAATGGAGGCGGGGTCATGGTCTGGATCAGACTTTCATCAAATGAAGTAATTGAAGGAGTCAAGGGTCGGTTTAAGGTCATATTTCAGGTAATTTGGTGAAATATTTCTATTAGTTTGGACATTTCTGACCCATTTTTATCTCAAAAACAAATATTTTTACATTTTTCATGAAGATGGAGTTGATTGGTTGGTGTTGTCTCATCAGAACAAAGGAAAGCGCTTCCCTGGTCAATGACATCATCTTTACGGAGTCACTGGGAAAGAAGGAAGTCATCTTAAGACCTAAGGGTCATCAGGGTCGAGGGTGTCGACGCCCCACCCATCCTGTTGGGTGGGGGTTGGTGGATGTAACCATTGACTGTATCAGAGACATACACGTGCAGACAGCTGGTTCCACCTGCAGCAGGTTTATTAGTTCAGACAGCTAAAAGTCCACAAAGCTAAATCAGGGTCAGACAGGGGTCAATCACGAGGATGACATCATCCAAGATGAGACTAGAGTCCAGTTGAGGGTCAGGGCAGGCGGCAGGCAGTCAGCGGTGAAGCAGGGTCAGAAACAAAAGATCAGGTCCAGGTACAAACGCTCAGTAATGCAGACAGAGTGGCACAAACAATACTTCGCACTGAGCGAGCCTCTGAGGAGTGCTTAAGCAGTGCTAGGGTTGCTGGGAGATGTAGTGTGTTTCGATAACTCCCGCTGGTGACCAGAGGGGGGGACAGTGGCCTGACTCCTGACAGCGTGAGTGTGATGTCACCCATAAAAAGATGATTTACTACCGACTCCAACCAAGTCAAATCTGTTTAATCGCCAATTTTTTCCCAATACGGACGTCACCATCAGTAAACAGAAACTTATCCCAGTCGGTATGAGTTTCTATGGTAACCACTCGCACCAATAAGGAGTGAGCTAGTTGGTGGGGGTGAGTGGTAAATTTAGACCGACACGGACCAATCACAGCTTGTCGAGGACGTCTGGTTCCAACATGGCGACGGACATATCACAGAAAACTGGTGACTGAATTGACTTCATTTGATTGGAGCCGGAAGTAAACTGTTTTCTGTGGGTGAGATCTCACTCACTATACATTCATCCGAGGTCAGAGTCAACGTTTCTATGCCAACCACTCTCACTAATCAGGGGTGAGCTTTTTGGAAGGCCACACCCCTTCCACTTGAAAGTGGGTTTAATTAAATCTGTAAATATTTTGAACGCTGTACGTTAGGGCCAGGAGGCTCCAGCTACTTTTCTTCTGATTGGTTAGTTTATAACTTGAGATATCACTACGGAAAGATATGAAAAAATGAAGAGTGTCAAGATGTGAAAAAGGTAGCAACTAAATAATAGTTATATGGACCAATAGAATGATAGCTGCTTGTTTCTCAATGGAAGTTAATGGAATTTTGGGTTCTTGGAGGCAGCATGTACTTCCTGTTTGGAACGCCAAGGGGGAGGGGTCACTTGGTCCAGTTCTCTTATACAGTCAATAGATATAACAGTTTGTCTTTGGGTGTGTTTACGAGGGTGTGCCACCGTTGGTCCGTTTCACATATTGTTGTTGTTCTGACAGCTTTTGACATGAGAACACTGAAGGTTCTTTATGAAAACTTCATCACCTTTGGAACATTCTAGAAAGAACATTTTGGAATGTTGGAAAGTGGTTAATGATTGAGTGAAAAATACAGAAAAATCAATTGTTTTGTCTAATGTCATTTAATAAATTGTATGTTTTTCCTAACCTGTGTGTTTCTGTCTTTTAAATGAAGGTGTCATCAGCAAACTGAAGCACCACAGGATGTTCTTTATGTCACTTTCAGTGGAACTAAGACGTTCTGGTTTTTATGAAGCAAAATATAATGAAGACGTTCATGGTTTTTCTCTGGATGTTTATTGGATTTTTCATAGTTGAGCGCCCCCTGGAGTTCAAAAAGCTAGTAGTTTCATGATCAAAATGTATAGAAATTAAGACAGGCTCCCTTTGATTATGATTTAGATTCCACTAATTAATATGCAGATAAGCCAAGACTTTGTCTTAAACTAAAAGGAATATCTTTAAGGCTTAAAGGTTTTAGATTTACGAAATAAAAACACGTCCCAACGCAGAGATTTAAATATATTAATGTCTAAACATTTTTTAAGTCTTATATGATCGGGTAAAGCATTAGCTCCAGTGTTGGTGTTCTTTGAATTGTCATAAATCTTCAACCGTTTACACAATTAGCCTAATTCTAGAAGATTCTCAAGAAAAGCAGCTTTTGTAGAACTTTATAGCAGTGAAGTGTTTATGCAGTAAACTTCAATCTGTGAAGTCATGAAAGCGCTTTTTTCACGACTTCACCGCGTCAGAATCTAAAGGATTAACGGTTGAAGAGTTAGCTATCTCCAGTGACGTCTCTGGTATTAAAGAGGAAAACCTAAAAAGTATTTTTTCAATTCATCTACGATTATTATTTTTCTGAGTCGTACTGACATAACACACATGTACCAAGAAGTAGCAAAACATGCTAGCATCAAGCTAGCAGATATAGGAAACATTTACAGTATAAATTTTTGAAACAAAATTTGCTTAAAACAAATCAAAATGATGCTAATTTGCGTATTTTTTGTAGTTCCTCTCATAATATGTTCTGTTTTACTTAGTTTTAGTAGGAACAGTTGGCTAGCAGGTGAAGCTAAAGTGGACCCCAGTTCGGTTGAGCTTTCACACCTGCTAATCAAACCAGACTAAACAGGAAGTGGACTGTAGATCAAAGCTGTCGTTGTGCACGCGCTCCTCGCGCCCTCCACAGAAAGGCTGAGGCGGTGGTTTCACACCAGCAGGCTCATCCTGCACTTTCTATGATTTATTACCCATGTACAGTTTGTTTTCTGCATCACACACCGGCGCGCGCGCACACACACCCCTGCACGCGGCT
Source organism: Oryzias melastigma (assembly GCF_002922805.2). Lineage (NCBI taxonomy): Eukaryota > Metazoa > Chordata > Actinopteri > Beloniformes > Adrianichthyidae > Oryzias > Oryzias melastigma. The sequence goes on from NC_050529.1 coordinate 2,563,084, forward strand.
CCACCCTCTCTAGAGCACGAGGCACGGGGAGGCATGTCCCTGCGTGTTCCTGCTGGAGGGCGAGCGACGTAGAGAGAGAGAGAGAGAGAGTGAAGGAGAGTGCGGAGCCGCGAGGAAGCAGCACGAGCGCTCCCCGCGTCTACGCCTCATCGATACCCCCACACTAATCGATCGGATGGATCCGTGACGTGACGTATGGTCGGATTCGCCTCGGAGGGACGTTGTCGCGCTCGTGTTCGTCTCGCGGTGTCACGGAGGGGCAGCCATGGGCTTCTACGGAACGCTGAAGCTCATCTTCTACAAGGTGAGGAGCATCGACCGACCCCCGGTCCCGCCGGTCGGTAAGGGACGGGGGGGGCTCGCGCGCCCGCGCGCCCGACGGACAGGTTCTCGCCTCGCGCCCAGCTGGAGGATGACGCGGCGTTTCTACTGACCCGCTGAATGCCTTTGCGGCGCGTGCGGCTGTCCGCGCGCCTGTGCGCGCGAGGCAGATGCACTGCGGAGCTTTTGATTATTGATTAATGTCCGATCAGCCACTCAAGAGGAGACGTAAAAACTGGATTTCACGCCTCAAAATGATCATTTTTAGTCATTAACTCTAAAATTAATTTATTTTAATTAAATTAACTGATTAATTATATATTTTGAATTAAAACATATTTATTTTTTATTACATTTGGTGAAAAATTTGAACTTCATCTCTGGGTGAATCACATCAAAACTGGAGATGAAGATGCTGAGGGAGGATGAGGAGGGATCGATATGTTATCGATATCGGACTGTGTGGATCTTGTTGGCGACATCTCCGGTATTAAAGGGTTAAACCTGAATAGTAGTTTATTGGGCACACCAAGATTTATAAATCATAGTGAAATAATCAAATCTAGAAGTAGCAAAAGTGGTTGGGATGTTGAGGAAGAGGAGGATGGAGGAGACCTCTCTAGAACATGTTAAAGTCAAGGCCCGGGGGCCGGATCCGGCCCTCTAGGTAACTCTATCCGGCCCTCCAGATCATTTTATTTTATTGTTATTAATGGTTATCTTGTGCTCATTTGTAATTAATTAAAATATTTATGGAGGGTAAAATATTGAAAGTTATTTAAGGTTTAAGTTGATTTATTCTGGAATAATAATTTTTATTATTCAGAATTATGTTAAAAAGTTACGGTTTTAAAGTTTCAGCTTTTTGGACTATTTTGGCATTTACTAAGATTTTTTAAGCTATTTTGGAGTTTAGCTTATATTTCAGCTACATGTTAGATGTTTTGGTTAATTTAGCCTTTTTTTGTTTTGTTTTTCAGGCTGTTTTGTACTGTAGGTAATTGTTAGCTACATACTAGCTGTTTTAGCTAACTTAATTTTTATTTATATTTTTTTTTAGGCTAATTTAGCATTTAGTTAATATTTTAACTGGCTATCAACTTCAAGGTTTTTTAGCTATTAATTTTGGTATCTTCAGCAGCCAAATTCATCTTACAGCATTCACACTAGCATTATCACAGGTAATGCTATATATCTAGTTCATAATTATGTTAAAAAGTTACAGTTTTAAAGACTTAAAAATGTAGTTTTAGAGTGTTCAATACATATTCATCCTGTTTGGCCTGTGACCTGAGGTCTGTTTTAGATTTTGTCCACTTGTGTGATTGAGTCTGAAACTCCTAAACTAGAAGCTTGGGATAACAGAAGATCAGGAATGTTCTCTTTAATAGCTATAAATGACAAAAATAAAGTAAAAAGAAGTAAAAGAAAGGCTAAATAAACATGATAAATAAAGATCTTCATCTGATCTTCACTGATGCTAGACTAGAACCTGAATCCTATCCTGCTTCACACTGATTGATCACAGACGTCTAGAAACCTCATCAGCTGATTCAGTCCCTCAACGTTAAAGTCTTTGAAACTGAACATTACAGTAAAACGGCATTTTAATTTGATCGAATTAAAACCTGGAAAACGTGGCTTCTGCCCTCCAGAGAGGATTTTCCCGCCGTAATCTGCAGGGATTAAGCTGCGATGCAGATTCTGGAGAATCGGAGGCTGCTCATCCTCACAGGAGCGTCCCAAACTCAGTCGACGCATAATCCGATGCAGGATTTTTATGATCCAAATGAGATCTGAGATCTTTAATTGTTTCATCCGTAAAGTTTCAGTTTAATTTATTTCAATTAAGATTAAATGAAAATGATCAAATATTAAAATGAAGTTAAAGGAGAATCTTTCTTTAACTTTGTGGATCGATGTTTCCTGATTGATTCCACTCCGATGAAAACAGCGTTTTGGGTGTTCTGAACATGTTCTTGTGGCATTTTTCCAATAACGGTCATATATAAAGAAAATTAAGTTGGATTTCTGAGTATTTATTTATTCAAATCATTGTGATTTAGGAGCAAACAAAAATTCTGCTTGAAGATCGTATTTGTGACGTAGAAAATACAAATAGATCCATGTACGTCACATGTGTCAAAGTCAAGGCCCGGGGGCCGGATTTGGCCCCCCAGATCATTTTATTGTATTGTTATTAATGGCCCAATATTATTGGTTATGGTTTTAAAGTTTTAAAAATTGGCCTTATGCTAGAATATTGGACTATCTTTGCATTTACTACAAATTTTAGGCTATTTTGAAGTTTAGCTAATATTTCAGCTACATCCTCTGTGTTTTAGCTAATTTTGGCTGTTTTTTTTTTTTTAATTTTTTTAGGGTTTTTTTGAGTTGAGCTAATATTTACACGTTAGCTGTTTTGGTTGAGTTAGGCTTTTTTCTATTTTGAAGTTTAGCTATATTTTTCAGCAACGTGCTAGCTGTTTGACTAACCTACGTTTTTATTTTTATTTTATTTTATTAGGCTAATTTGGCATTCAGCTAATATTTTAGCTGGTTTTCAGCTGCAACGTTTTTAGCTATCAATTTCAGCATCCAGACTAGCATGATCACAGGTAGTGCTATATATCTAGTTCATAATTATGTGAAAAAAAGTTACGGTTTTAAAGTTTTAAAAATGTAGTTTTGAGCGTTCAATAAATGTTTATCCTGTTCGGTCTGTGACCTAAGGTGTGTTTTGGATTTTGGGGCCTCGTGTGATTGAGTTTGACACCCGTGATGTTCGTCTTCGTCCAAGTTGGCTCCAAACTCCTCACCTGGATACCTCCAACATTCCTCACTATGTTGCACCGCTAACGTTAGGTTGGGGCTGTAAGGTAGTGGCAGAGCATGTAAACAGAGAGCTCTCGGTAATACGTGATGGTTCCTCCTTCAGCCTCTGCAGGAGTTCAGTGTGAGGTCACAGTTGGCCCTCACCTGGTTACCGTGGCGATGCTGCAGCAGAGACGGCGGTTCCTCTGTGACATGTGCCGCCGGGAGCCGGAGGATGAAAGGAGGAGGAGGAGGAGTTTGTGAATGAACGGCAGCTGCTGACTCCTCTGAAGGTCGGAGGCGCGCGCTCTCCCAGCGGCTCGGCTTCGGCGCATTCCTTTCGATTTTCTGCATTCCTTGCGTTCGTGAGAGAGGAGGCGGACTCGGAGCTGGCGGGGGAGGCTGCGGTCGCTCGCCGCGTAGGTGTTCCCCGTGAATCAGCAGCAGAGAGGAGCTGCGGTTTATCTGCAGCTGCTCTCTGCTGCAGCCCCGACTGCGCAGCCACTGTCAGTCTGTCCTCCTCTACATTAACCTCAGATTAAACGAGTGTCTGACCGAGAGGAAGTCATGCTCTAAATCCCCAAAAGAGATGGAAAGAACCTTTTTTACTGTGAAACTGTTCTCATTTCCTTCCTTTTTGGGGGGGATAAACACCAGAGGAAGACTAATATTAAAAACAATTCAAGAATAAATCACTAGAATGTTAAAAATGTTAATATAATCCCATTTTGATTAAACAGTGGAGAGTTTGCATGGATTCTTAATTTGTTCAAATCTGTTATATCGGGATAGAAAAGTGAATCTACTCTCTATAGTTCTACGTTCACTGTCGTTCAGAGTCAGAAACGGAACAACAAAAATAATATTCAGAGTCCATGTTTCATAAAGGAATGCTGGGAAACATGGAATGAAGTCGTCCAAACCATTGACTGTATATGAGAACTGGACTGAGTGGCCCCTCCTCCCTTTTCTTCCAAACAGGAATACCTGCTGGCTCCAAGAAGCCAAAATCCCAAAGACTTCTATTAAAAAAAAAAATATATATATTTTTTTCTGTAAAGTTACAAACTGACCAATCAGATGCCTCAGTAAAAGTAGGTGGAGCCTGCTGGCCCCATCATTCATTTGATTGACGTATTTCACGTATACTGCTTTCAAATGTTAGGGGCGTGGCCTTCCAACAATCTCACTCCAGATTGGCGAGAGCGGTTGCCATAGAAATGCCGACTCAGATGGACCAATCACTGCTAACTCACAACGTCTGGTTCCAACATGGCGGCGTCCGTATTGCTAAATATCGACTTAATTCGGTTGGAGCCGGAAGTAAACCATGAACGTAAAAATAGGAAACTGACGATAGGAAAAGCTACGACCTTATATCCCCAAAAGTTAAGCTCCTCCTCCTTTTTTCCATCAGAAAATAAATAAATGGAAGCAAAAAAGCAGAAAAAGATCCACTATCGTTCGGATGACCACTCTGACTCAAATCTCTCTTCATCGTCCATCAGTGGAGATACTCTGATTCTGATTGGCTGATGGTTTTATTCAGGTTGGGTTTATAATAGAGATACAATGATTCACCTTCCCCAGAATTCAGTTCAGTGGTGAGACATACGGTCATGTTTAGAACCGAGAATAAAAATAAACAAAGATCCTCTATTTGTTTGTGAAAACTTTACTTTGATAATAAAACAAAACAATCAGTTGAGTCATTATTTTTATATAAAATGATGAAGCTGATAATTAGTCAGAGCGACTAAGCTGCTGGGGTATCCTCCATTCAATTTTCAAAATAAAAGTCCCTAAATTGGCCTAAAGTTTGCAAAAGAACAGAACCGGTTATCATCTCCGAGGAACTGAATGAAGAATTAAGAAAAATCATTTTGTTCCATTGAAATTGAACTGGTTTGTTCTGGAACGCCTCATTTAGCAGAAAATAAAAGTTCAAATCTTCTCTAGAACCAAGTTTTTAGGATCTCCACCTCATGTTAGACCCACACGTCAGACATGTTTACTTTGGTTCTTTACCCGCTGATTGTTAAAGTTCTGCATGATGGTGCTGTTCTGGTTCTTCTAGAAAAGGCTTTTGTTCTTCCTTGAAATTTGTTGATTTAGTTAAACAATAACAGCACATTTGGAGGTTTTTTGAGGATCTGTTAAGACTTTATGCAGCAGATCTGACGAAAGGAAAGTCCAGTTTCTTCATCTCTAAGCTCTTGTGTTTCAGATGAAGAGGAAGCTGGATCACGGTCCAGACGGCCGTCCGTTCCCTGCAGGAAAGAAACACTGCAAAGGCGGCGGCTACCTCAGGTAACACGCCACCTCCGCCCACCAGGAAATGTTTGACAAATCAAATAATTCGACTTTATTAGAGATAATAAATGTAAAAACAGAACTCGATCATTACTTTTAGTACATTTTAACTGGTTACTATTTATATTTTAAAATTTAGTAAGTTTTGTATAAACGTGTATAAAAGCTACCTGTCAGTGAAATGCTAACTTTCTTTCTAGTCCTTCGTGTCTGGCTCAAGCCACACCCACCACTTTCGGGGACCTCCGGCTGGCCAATGGACATTCAGCTCAGAGGCGGCGGGTCATCTCGGGCCCGCCTCCCTCTGGCCTGCAGGACTGGCTCCAGACCTTTCAGGTGAGACCTTCAGCTGATCCAACGTTTTTCTAACCTCAGAGTTTGTTTCCTCGTGAAAAACAAACAGGACTAAAAGCAGAGACAGAGTTAATGAAGACGCACTCGTATCCTGCAGCCCTTCTTGATGGTCTGCATGTGCTGGATGTTGGTGCTCGTCTTCCGCTGGCTGCACACAGACAGAGCGGCAGCAGAGCGCTGCCTTCCAGCTGTCCTTATGCAACCACTAAAGAAACATACAAGGACACGGAGGGGAACACGCAGGCCGACTTCTGCAGCTTCAGGGGGAAGATCAAATGATCTCAGGGAAGAGGAGACAAAGTGAAGGAGACAGAATAAAAGAGACGCCACAAAACCTAAAAGGAAACACATGTGAATAATGGATGTAAAGACACAAAAAAGGAAGACAAAGTCAAGAAAGGTGGAAAGGGAAGCAGAGATCAAGACATCATCTTCTCTACATCTTTCTGTCCAGATGTGGAGCGGACCTGAAAGGCTGCTGGCGCTGGACGAGTTGATCGACAGGTGTGAGACCAGCCAGGTGAAGCACGTGATGCAGGTCATCGAGCCCCAGTTCCAGAGGGACTTCATCTCTCTGCTGCCCAAAGAGGTGGAGCCACAGAACAGCAGGCGGAGCTCCGTGTGAGTGCGGCGTCAGGCTAACCAGGTGTTTCTGACCGCAGCTCGCCCTGTACGTCCTGACCTTCCTGGCTCCCAGAGACCTGCTGCAGGCCGCTCAGACGTGCCGGTACTGGAGGATCCTGGCAGAGGACAACCTGCTGTGGAGGGAGAAGTGCCGCGAGGAAGGTAAACAGTCCTCTTTGTCCTCTCCGAACACTCCGTCCTCAATGACTCCACTGGCCTCGTTTCTTTGTCCTTTGATGGCTCCAGTCGTACATCAGGTGGTGGATGTAGCATAAATCTACAGGTAAAGTCTGTGGAATCTTAAAGGCCAATTAAAATAGTGTTTTTAACAGGATCTTGAAGGATTTTTCTCACAAAATGATCTGAATTCAGGCATAAAACCTGCATTTCTGAATACTTATTTGTTCAAATGTTAGTGAATCTGCAGCTGTTTCAGTTGTGAGAGCTTTTCCAGATAAAATAGAGCTATAAACACCTTTGTTTTCCTCGTCTGGGGTGGAATTTGGCTCAAAACTCAAGCTTTGATATTCTTCACAATTTTTGTTGCACCAGTAATGTTAGGTTGGGGTTGTGAGCTATTGGGAGAGAGTGCAAACAAAGGGATGATGGGAAATGAGGGTGGGCTCCCTCTACGTTAATTCTGTGGTGAAATTCTAATGAACTTGATGCTAAAAAGTAGGGGTGTACAGAAAGATCGATATCGCAATATTTCGTTTGCCAATACTTTTATAGATTTAAAATGCTGACGCAGCAATATTTAATTATTTATGAGCGTCCTTTAGCCTCCCGACCGCTAGTTGGCAGCACACCGACCCTCTTTGAGCACCTCTACACCAAAACAATAAGATCTCATGAGAACCAGCTCGCATTAAGAGACATTAATTCTATTTTTTTTCTTAAAATAAAAAATATTTTCATGTGGAAATCAGACAATGTTGATTTTTTGCTTTAAAAATAAATATTTCTTAATTTACCAAAAGAAAAGCGCCATGAATTTACTTGGGTTAAGAGCCACTTGTATATGAGATACAGTTGCAGCGTTTAATGTTGATATCATGAAATGAAATAGATTTGGCACTTTAGTACTATGAAAGACATATTATGCTAAGGTACAGTTTTTTTAAGTCATACTCTTTAAAAAAATAAAAAATTGTTCTGGTAAAGTCTTAGAATATATCACGATACATATTGTATCGTGATGCATACCGTATCGCGAGACGTATTGAGATACATATTGTGTCATGAGATCGTATCAAGATACATGTCTCGTGATACGTATCGTATCACGAGACATGTATCTTGATACGATACGTATCACGAGACATGTATTGGGAAACAAATCGTATCGCAATAAATACAGTATTGTGAGACATAAACCGAAATACATACCGTATTGTGATACTTACTGTATCATGTGACACGTATCGTGAAAACAAATAGTATCGCAATATTGTGAAACATGAATCGAAATACATACCGTATTGTGATACTTACTGTATCGTGTGACACGTATCGGGATACATATATTGCAAAACATGTATCAGCATACCTATCGTGATACACGAAGTGGGATATTGATCGTATCGTGATGCGTATCGTATCGTGAGACACGTATTAGGATATGTATCATACACATGTATCGTAATACATATCGTATTGTGATACATGTATCGTGATATATATTGTATCATGATATCTGTATTTGGATATGTATCGTATCATAAGACACGTATCATGATACATATCGTATTGTGATAAATGTATCGTGATATATATATTGTATCATGATATCCGTATTTGGATATGTATCGTATCATGAGACACGTATCATGATGCATATCGTATCGTGATACATATCATACAGTGATGCATATCGTATCGTGAGACATGTATGGCGATATGTATCGTATCGCCCGACTTATGCCAATGCACACCTTTAATCTTTAATCATCATTAAAAGACCACCGAAACCACTTTGAAAATAGATCAGAAGATGATTGGAATGGGACTTTTACACCTCAAGTTGTACATCAAGCAGCAGACGTACAATAAATCTACACAAATGAAGTTAAATTCTACAGTTTCTACCTTCAAAAGTTTTTAATAAAATATGACCTGATCAATCTGATGATAATTTGCTAAGATTGTTTATCTGATTGAGTTTTAAAGTAAGGTGATAAAACTTTTACAGAAAAGTTAAATAAGAAATGAAAGTAGTTTTATCCTATAGATGGATACACACTTTGAAACGCCTCGTCAACATCAACCACTCATTAATCTCTAGGAAATGCTGTTTTTCTTTGACTTTATCTCGTGGAACCAGAGATAAAACTCTAAAAGAGTCTTCATCAAAAGCCAGTGATGTGAGTTTACTTGACAGAAAGCTCTTTGCAGCTTTAGTGTCAGATGCAAACACAGCTTCACAGTTTTATCGCTCCTGCGTTCGGCGCAATGCGGTGACTGAGTGTGTGTGTTTGTGTATATGTGTGTGTCTCTGGGCTTCCTGCCAGTCAGTGGAGATTCACTGCCAGCACTCAGCTGCCATACCAATGAGGCTACCTAGCTTTAGCACCACACCCTGGACATACTAATGAAGCCGGCATTAGCTGCAGCTCAACGCTTTCATAAAAAAGGGCTAATTATTAAGTGTGCTGTGGCACCACTGGGAAGAGAGCTGGCTTTGGGAAGAAGTCAGTGAGACTACAAATGCAGTTAGCCTTCATTAGCATCGCTGCAGTTAAATACTAATGACTCTAGCATAAATGTGCTCTGACACAGGAAGTAAAGCCATTTAAACCTCTGTAAACTCTGGTTTTAGCTGAAAACTGATCCTCGATCACGACAGATAACATGGAAAATAATATCACACTTTTCTGGTTTCATTATTAAATTGACAACTTTTAGCTTGGTTTACAATAAAATACAGCAGATTAGCTGGTGTTAGCTTAACCTACTTTTTGATTTTCAATAAACAACAACACATTAGCTGTAGTTAGCTTACTGTCCTTCCGCGGGGCTCAAGCCACACCCACGCATTTGGTGACATTTTTGACTGGCCAATAGGCATTCAGCTTGGCGATGGTGTATCACTTTAGTTCCTGGTTTTTGTTTTTTTAGCGCTAGTTTGCA
>NC_050529.1:2573013-2592086 GCF_002922805.2 Oryzias melastigma
AGCTGTACTAAATTTGCAATAAACTACAACACATTAGCTGTGGTTAGCTTACTGTCCTTCCGTGGGGCTCAAGCCACACCCACGCACTTGGTGACATTTTTGACTGGCCAATGGCATTCAGCTTGGCGATGGTGTATCACTTTAGTTCCTGGTTTTTGTTTTTTTAGCGCTAGTTTGCAGCTAATCTTGCAGTTAAATTAGCTTAGCCTCATAGCTGCAAATTGTTCCAAAATAAATATATTTTAGTTAATTTAGCAGTTGACGGTAAGCACATTTTATTTGGTTCAGATATGATAATAATCAACAACAAAGCAACTTATTGTTAGTTAAATGTTTTGTAATTAATACATTTTTTATCTTTAATTTTATAGTAAAATTATTCAAAGCTAAAGAAAGTCTTGGCTGAGATAGTAACTGATACAGAGATATAGAAATACAAAATGATATTTGGATATATTATTAATTTTGTCATTAGCTGTGGTACAGTTAGCTTTAAAATAATAAAATCAAAGCTCTGTCATACATGCTTCTGTTCTATACTTGTAGAGGATTTTTGTCAGCAGCCTGATTTCTCAACGTCTTTTCTGCCTGAGCGCTCATTAAAAGTTATACAACACTGATGATTGCCTAACAAGTGCAGCTATTACAGCTCTGAAGAGTTGGGTTCTTCCCCACTGGAGTCTTCGAAAGGTCATCCAATCTCCAGAAAGTCAGATTAAAGGAGGAGCAGCTTAAGAAGTGGATGGAAAAGGGAACAGTATTAGATGTAATTACAGTTTGTTTGCAGAGCCGCCGTACGGAGGGGCTCAGGAGTCAAAGTTGAGTCTGTAAACTGTGGAGCCTGTACATTTTAGCTGAGACTTCATCCAAACCTACACTTTCCTTCTCTCCCCAGGTATCTCAGAGTTTGCGTCGTATCGTCGCAGGGAGAGTGTGCGACCAAGCCCGGCGGTCAGTCCGTGGAAATCCGCCTACATCCGACAACATCGGATAGAAACCAACTGGAGGAAGGGGGGTACGGGGGACCCCATGGTAAAGGAACCACCTCAGATCTGAAGCTGTAGTCACAACTGGCCTTATGGGGGGATAATCTGAGGGGAAAAAAATAGAGAAACCAATATGGGGGATGCAAGTGGCGAGTAAAAATATCAACACATGTTTTTTCTATTGACATGCTGGGAGGAATTGGTCGTAGGAAACACTTATACAACAAGAAGTACTACCCAGTACTCACACCTTACTGACAATTAGGCTCGAGTGTGGTTCAGGGCACCATATAATAGCATCATCCATGCTTTCTAAGTATAAGTATGTGCATTAGCCTTTGCTAAACATGCTTTCTCTGGGTCCGGTAATATGCAGATGACACTCAGGTTTATATAAGTAACCCAAAAACCTGCCGCACCTGTACAGGTCAACCCCCCCTAGGGGTGTATGTGACTAAAGCTTCATTGAGAGGAGTGCAAACAGTCTCTAAGTGTCAGGAATTCCTCCGTCTCGCTGCAGGTGCTGAAAGGCCACGACGACCACGTGATCACGTGTCTCCAGTTCAGCGGCGACCTGATTGTGAGCGGCTCTGATGACAACACCCTGAAAGTCTGGTCGGCCGTCACGGGGAAGGTGGGCCGCTGCAGCACAGACACATGCATTGATTATGGAAATGTTTCCTTCCTGATTTAGAGCAGCACAAGAAAATCAAATAATGGAGATTTTTGTGTAACTAAGTGACAGAGAGGATGTTAGGAGGCGACGTGGGTCTTTGTGGAGACCAGCCTGACCTGACACTGGAGCCACAGAGCAAACTAAAGGCAGGTTGTGCGAGTCTGGGTGTGTTGCTGTGTGCACACTGACAGCCTCAGGCATCTTTGCAGGAATGCAGGACTCATCCAGAGTGTGTGTGTTGGAGGTGAAGCGTCGGTCTGAAGCGCTCGTCTGTTTGCTCACAGTCTCGTGTCCTTCCTGCCCCCCCCATCCTGTAACGCCTCAAAAACATGCCGAGTCGGAGCTCCGTCTGTTAAGAAAATACAGAAGGATGACGGCACATTGGGTTCAGCCACACAGGAGCTGCTGTTTGTGGAGGTCAGGAGGTGACCTGAACATGTCCGGGGGGGTTATGTCCAGATTCAGGCCACACAGGAGGGATGACACATCTCTGCCGACCTGAGAACGCCTCAGTATCCTTCCACAAAAGATGGAGGAGAAATTTAGAAAATAAGAGAAATTTAAACCTTAAAATGTGAAAAAAATCTATTTTAGAATACAAGCTACAGTAAATTGTTCTGAGCTTTTTTATGTTTGTTTAATTTAAAATCTAAAATAAATCAAATTGTCGCAATATAGAATTTAAAAATATATATTTTTTATGATTATCTTATTTTGAAGAGCTGGATTTCGTTCCAAGACTTCATTTTTTGATCTCCAAACCAAAATAGTAAAAACAGAAAAACTACACAAAATATTTACAATTTAATCATTTTATGGTTTTGCTAATGTGGCTAAAAATGCTAGCATTGTGATCAGCATCAACAACTGTCTCAGAAAAACATATTGCTTAAGATGCTAATTATGCTAACTATGCTAGCGTGGCTAAAATGGCTATCAGCATCAACAACTGTCTCAGAAAAACACATTGCTTAAGACGCTAATTCTGCTAACTATGCTAGCTACGGATGCTAACAATGCTAGCTTAGTATGCTAACAGTATGCTAACAGCACTGCAGTGTGATATTAAGGGACATTCAGGCGCTCTTCTTCAGCCTGTCATACTGCTTCATGACACTAAAATATTTTTGAAGAAAATTGTGTTTTTCATCTTTGAAGTACTGATTCCAGCACCAGAACCATTTCAAAGGTTCTGATTCAGCACCAGTAAAGTCCAAAGGAAACCCATTTCTATTTGGGTATGTGTGGGTTCTCCTCTTGTGTCGCAGAAACTGCGTCCTGCGACATGTTTTCTGGCGTGTGCAGTGAGACGGTTTGCGGGTGGCAAAAGGAAGATGGAGAGAAACATCTCCACGAGTATCCAGCTCTGTGAGCCGGTTGAGTCCGTTTTTCTTCAGGACTTGACCTGCAGCAGGAGGAGGAAGCATGCTACCTGCGGCGCGTCTTCATGCGCAGGAACACACGCAGCCTGCGGCGCGTCTATCTGGTTTCGGTGGAACATTCTTTCACCTGACACACCTGCTGCCTCCTGCGCCTGGACTTGCCTGCATGTTGTTCCTCACGCTGTCTCTGTTGGGACCATTATCTCAGTGGGGAACACGTTTCCCATGATGCAAATCTTTAGTTTGCAGCGAGTGTCTGGCTGCAGAGGCACACACCTGCAGGGATGATGAGGAGGTGCCCGCCTCCTGGTCTCGCCTCGGCGTCAGCGGGACGTGACAGAGCCCGTCACGCCGCCCTCCTGCGGATCTGCAACAGTTGCCAGGGCAAAAGTTTTCCCCCGCTGTTGCCACGGCAACCTCCAACACAACACCTCAGAGTTGAAATCTTTTGTTATTTTTTGCCGCTCCGAGAGCGTCCTTCAGCGGTTTCCAGGAGAGCAGAACAAAATATTGACTCGCACAGCAAAAAATGTGCAAAAGAACAAAAATAAAAGATGCTGTGAGCTGTCATAGTCTGAACAGGTCCTCTTCCTACTTTTCACCTTAACACAGACCTCTTAGGTCAATCACTGTGCTACTCGGTTATCAGTCGTCTCCATTGTTTTAAAGTGGTTACAGTTTATTTTAATGGAAGAAAAAGCTGGAAAATGACGTCAGAGTGAAGAAATAACCACTATAGCCCCTATTTATGAAACAACAGTCGTCTGAAGGAACATTTCACATCTACATCGTTTGCTAAACAGACCAGATCCACACAGAAACATTGATGAGGTTGTTTATCATGACCAGGAAAATTTACCATGTAATATTTAACATACCCAAGACATGACTGGTGTTCTTCCTGAATGGACACACTCTTAAAGCATAAAAAGTTTGACACTCTTACCTAAAGCAGGTCATCGTATGTACATACAACCTCCTCTATGAACCATATGACCTTTTTCTTTGGTGACCACTTCAATTATTTGAACGAATGTCAAATCCCAAACCTCAAGGACTAACATCCCACTGGTTTTTGTAATAATTCAGCTGCTGCCAAATTACCTGTATCAAGTATGTTTGCCATTGAGAAGATTCAGTTGCAGGTTAGTTGGAAAATATGTAGGGAATTAGCCCTCGAGGCCTGGAGTTTGACACCCCTGATCTAACCTAACCTGATTTGGTTTTTGGCAAGAATGGCCCATGTGAAGTCAATGCAACATCAAAGAAAAAGACAAGGTCTTTTATATGTTGAGAGTTATTAGACATGATTTTTACCAATAATCACACTATCGCGATATCATGAGTTGTGTATCGCATCGTATCGTGAGATACCCAGTGATTCCCAGCCCTACTTACTACACATATGACAATGGTACGTTCCATTTTCATGATGTCCATTGAGGTGGCCATACGAGCATTAAGGGGAACTACAAGACACACCTACGCTCCCATTAAGACACGGCCATTCCTTTTCTACAACCCAAAAACGTAATAGATGGGTCAAACCCCCATAGTTGCATGTGATCTGTAGAAGTGTCACTCACTAAACTAGAAAAAAGATTTAAAGAAATCCAGGATTAAATCTAAGACCTACCAGGAGGTATTAGTTATTGTAATGACATAGGGTCAGTTTCCAGAGTTTTCGTGTGCTTGTTTCAAACAAAATGTAAAACTGAACGTGCGAGTTGCAGTGACTCCTGAAGGGAACATCATAATTAAAAACAAAAAATGAGTTCAAACCAAGTTTCAAATCTTCTTTTTCTTGTGTCTAGTGTCTGCGCACACTAACGGGTCACACCGGCGGGGTGTGGTGCAGCCAAATGGCCGTCGCCACGGTGATCAGCGGCTCCACAGACCGGACGCTGCGCGTGTGGGACGCCGAGAGCGGGGAGTGTGTGCACACACTGTACGGACACACCTCCACCGTGCGCTGCATGCATCTCCACGGCAACCGGTAACGCACCCCCCCCACCACCACCACCACCACCACCATTTCCACACACCAAATCACACTCAGGAACAACTGTCATCCAGAAGAAATCATTTCCATAGCAACACACCCACAGGATTGTTTGTGTCCACACGTTTCCATGGTAACAAGCCCTTCTTATCAAAATGAAAACATGACAATGCCTCAAACTTTAAGGTGATTCCTGCAGTGATGCCATATGTGGGTCTTTCAGGGTGGTGTCGGGGTCCCGGGACACGACACTGCGTATGTGGAATGTGACGACAGGCCAGTGCGAGCACGTGCTGACCGGCCACGTGGCAGCAGTGCGCTGCGTTCAGTACGACGGCCGGCGTGTGGTGTCCGGTGGCTACGACTACATGGTGAAGGTGTGGGACCCGGAAACAGAGGTGTGTCTGCACACGCTGCAGGGACACACCAACAGGGTTTACTCACTGCAGGTAACCGCAACGCTGAGACTCAGGGACTTTCAGCTTCCAACTAGGTAACCAATAACCTTTCCTGTTCTTCTCTCTGCAGTTTGATGGTGTGTTCGTGGTCAGCGGATCTTTAGATACCTCAATAAGAGTCTGGGATGCAGAGACAGGTGCTCAAAGATTTGAAATCATGTCCAGCACAGAAAAGTTCAAAGTTGTCGTACCTCCCTAACCTCAACACCTGTTCTTCTCAGGGGGGTGTGTCCACACGTTGACTGGTCACCAGTCCCTTACTTCTGGCATGGAGCTACGAGACAACATCCTGGTGTCTGGGAATGCCGACTCAACTGTGCGAGTCTGGGACATCCGGACTGGACTGTGTCTGCACACACTGCAGGGTAAGAGAAGTAAAAAAAATGAGAAAAGGGCAGGTCAAAGCAGGCTGATGGGTCAACGTAGGACGATGGGTCAACCAAGGACGATGGGTCAACCTAGTATCATAGACCAGTGTAGGCCAATGGGTCAAAGCAGGACAATGGATCAACATAAGATGATGGGTCAACCTAGTATCTTGCACCAATGCAGGACGATGGGTTAACGTAAGACGATGGGTCAACGAAGGACTAGGTCAACCTAGTTATGTAGACCAATGTAGGATGATGGGTCAACAAAGAACTAGGTCAACCTAGTATCACAGACCAATATAGACCAATTGATCTACGTAGTATAATAGACCAATGCAGGAAAATGCGTCAAAGTAGGCAATGGCCCAATGTAAGACGATGGGTCAACCTAGTATCATAGACCAATGGAGGACGATGGGTCGTAGTAGGACGATGGGTCAATGGAGGATAATGGGTCAACATAGGACCATGGGTAAATATAGTGTCATAGACCAATGTATTATGATGGGTCCAAGTAGGATGATAATTTGATGATGCAGGACCATAGGTCGACGTACTATAATGGGCCAACATAGGACGAATAGTCAGAGTAGGATGATGGGTCAGAGGACCATGATGGGTCAGAGAACCATGATGGGTCAATGCATGGCTATAGACATTCCTCCAAGTACTTTGGTGTCCAAACATCTATCTGGATAACTGCTCTACAAGCCCAAATGAACAAATTCTCAGCTCTAACACAAACTTAGGCATTCTTGTGGTAACCGGTCCTTGTTTTTTTTGGTTTAGGTCCAAACAAACACCAGTCTGCAGTGACGTGTCTGCAGTTCTGCAGAGGTCTGGTTCTTTCTAGTTCAGATGACGGAACGGTCAAGCTGTGGGACCTCCGGACAGGAGCATGGCTGCGGGATGTGGTGGCACTGCAGAGCCGAGGATCAGGTCAGTGGGAGATTCTTTCCCAACAAGGAACTACCTGATCTCTCAAATGTTGTTCGAAAGTTCAAGAAGAACCTAAATGCAGTCTGGTTTTCAGAAATGGTGATCAGTTGAAAGTTCCGCCTCTCTTTTCACTCGTCTCTCCAAGACATACGATCGTAGGGTAGACGATACAGCCGACCTCCTGCCTTGTGCTCCGACGGACTCCTTTGTGTTTGACGTGGTACTGGTACAAAAGTATCAAACTAATACACAGATTGTGGAGGCAGTTTCTCTTGATCATACCCTTCAGGGTATCAATGTCATTGCCCACCTGGGCATTGATGTCTCCTAGTAGATGGATTCTCCACTTACTAATACCCTTCTTAGAGACACCAAGAACGCAGAGTTCTCCATCTTGTTTGGTTCATAAGCCGAGACCACAGTAGGAGACCAGGGCCCGATCTGGATGCGAAGGATACAACCTTTTCATTCATTGGGGAGAACCTCAACAAATGATAACTTAGCTAGGGGACTATGAGCAAACCCAACCTACCCCGAGTTAGACAGAATCCAAAACCCTCTCGAGAATTTGAGTCGATAAAAGTTAGAGAAAGTTAGTAAAACTAGGACTTCTTTAGTTTGTGTCAGTTTATTTTCTCCTCAGTATCATGAATGACGCGGTTGGGAGTAAAACTGTTTGTCAGCTCGAGTGACCTCCTTCTGCTCTCTAACAGGTGGCGTCGTGTGGCGAATCAAAGCGTCCGACACCCGTCTGGTGTGTGCTGCCGGCAGCCGCAACGGCACAGAGGAGACCAAGCTGCTCATCATGGACTTTGACCTGGACGACACGAAGACGGAGGCCGACTAAAGCGGCGCCAGAGAGAGACCGGGACGGGATTTTAGGGTTTATTTTTGTTGAGAACGTCGTTGGATTTTGACCAAAGTCCTGGTTGGAGTCAGCTTATCTCCTGAGAGCAGAAGAAGCTCCGCCTCATGGACCATGTTTGAAAAGTGATGCTGGCAGACAGTTTCTAATGATCAACAACTGATTTGTTTCATTTGAAGACTTTTCAGGTTCTGAATGTATCCTGTTGAAGAAGAAGAACTTCAAAGCCAAACAGGTTTTAGTTTTTGCTGCTGAACCTAGGAGGTGCTGTTGATGCTGTTTGAACCCACTAAATCTAAAATGAAGAAGGTTAACAGCGCCTCCTGGAGTCAACATGAAGATTGAAACTTCATCTTTTGTGGACTTCTGGGGATGAAAAGGTCGCCGCTGCTGCTCCCATTTCAGCTGAAATGGATGTAAAGTTCAAGTTTTGAACGTTTCAGTGGGGGCGGGACTTAAAGATTGTTACCGCCCATCAAATCCAGGTCATATCATTGATCAAGTTTGAAGCCAAAGTAATGCTTTCATTCATCCATCAGTGTGAAGATAATGTGGAGATTCTTCTTGAAATATTCAGAAAAGCAACTATTTTTGTTTCGTAATGTCTGAAAGTGACATTTAAATGTTTTTGTTT
Organism: Oryzias melastigma; assembly: GCF_002922805.2. NCBI lineage: Eukaryota > Metazoa > Chordata > Actinopteri > Beloniformes > Adrianichthyidae > Oryzias > Oryzias melastigma. The sequence continues at coordinate 2,581,327 of NC_050529.1, forward strand.
AATTAATTGACCAATACTTTCACCAAAAGACATTTATTTTGAATGGGGAGATGTTTATTATTTCAAATTAAAGCTGATCAGCTTCCATCCATCAGAGGGAACGAAATCCCTTCCTCAATCATTTCTGCTGCTGAAGTTTCGCCTCCGTTCCCACCGTCTATGAAGTGAATAGAAAAAGGTAAATAATTTAAAACAATTGCTCTTTGGAGATAAGCCGATAAGCTGTTGTTGCCAGGCAACAGCTGGAGCCAGTAAAGCAGCGTTCGGGCAGCATCTCCCACAGCAACGCGCGGTATTTCAGGCTGCGGGTTTGACCTTTCAGCCTCTCCGGCGACGTGTAGATTCTTGTAAATAACAGGAAGGATGTACATAATTCAAGGTTTTATAAGAGAAACAGAAAACTATTGTCCTGTGGAATAAAGAGAAGAGCTGAATGGATGAATAAAACTGAATAAATGAAGATGAGTTTTGTAAACGTCTGTCTGGTTGTCTTTTCTCCACTTTTGCTTTCTGTTAAACTAAATCTAAAACAGGAAATCTCAGGAACTCGTGTTTGAGGCGTAAACTTTCTTTGCTCTTTGAAGGGGCAGAAGTCATGGATTTTCAATTTTTAAAATGTCCTTTCCATAGTTACTGTTGGGTGAAAGCGGGATACAACCTGGACAGATCACCAGCCTGTCACAGAGCCTGTAGATCTGAAGCATCACGATTGTTACACAAGCCAGCCGCCCTGTAGACAGCAGAGCTAGCAAGTGCCGACACTCAGGGGCCAGAAGAGCTAGCAAACACCATCAAGGGGCCAGAAGAGCTAACAAACACCATCAAGGGGCCAGAAGAGCTAGCAAACACCATCAAGGGGCCAGAAGAGCTAGCAAACACCATCAAGGGGCCAGAAGAGCTAGCAAACAACACCACCCAGTTCACAACAGAGTTACCAAGCGCTGCCAACCAGGGGCTAGTAGAACTAGCAAGTACCACCACCCAGTGGCCGGCAGGGCTAGCAAGTGCCACTATCAAGGGGCCAGTAAAGTTAGCAAACTACGCTACTCAGGTTACGGCAGAGCTAGCTAGTCCCGCCCCCCGGGGCCAGTAGAGCTTGCAAGTACCACCACCCAGGTTACATCAGAGCTAGCAAGTGATGCCACCCATGCGCCAGCAGAGCTAGCAAGCGCCACCACCCAGTGTAGGGCAGAGCTAGTGAGCACCGTCAACCAGAATACGGCAGAGCTAGCAAGCTCAGCCAGACCCTGGGTAGAGGGGTTTGCTATGCTGACCTAACATCCCACGTTGCTCCTAAAGGCTTGATCCAAACAGGGACCATGGGAGGAGGAGCCCCATGCTTGCCTTAAAGTTCCAACCACAGGCCCTGGATCCAGGGTGGGGCCCTGGTGACGCCAATCTGGGCAACGTTGGGTTGAACTTCTTATAAACGGGTTCTGAACAACTCTTTGTCAGACTTGTTATCCAGGACCTGTCCATCATGAGAGACCCTACCGGGGGCAGGAGCCCCAGAAAGCATTGCTTCTTAAGCACTCAAACCCCTCCACCATGTTATGGTGGCGGTTCAACAAGGGGTGACAGGTGGATTGGAGCAGCGTTCACCTGTTTGCTGTTGCTGTACTGGGTTATTGTGGTGAAGAGAAAACCAGCCAGAAAGGCCAAATGTGGACAGAAAATGTGGGGCCCGATTGGGTTTCTCCACAGTCTCTGTGGTGGCCCCACCTGTGTTTGAAGTGGGCGGTGATCTCGTCAAAATTCGTCTGTAAAGCTGCTCTACTTCCTGGAACTAAAACCTTGTGACTCTTTGTGCTAATTTTAGACACAGAAAATTAAACTTCCTTCATTCACTTGCATGTTCCTTGTTGGTTCTGCATTCAGTAAACGGGCGTGGCGGAAGAACAATGAAGCACAGGTGCGAGGAAATCTCACAGAGCTGGTTTTAGACGTTCTGCTTTATAGACGCAATGATTCGGAGAGCAAAGATGGATCAGAAACGAGCACAGCTGGATGGAGAAGCTCTGTCCTGCTCAGTCTGTTTGGATCTACTGAAGGATCCAACGACACTACCCTGTGGACACAGCTACTGCATGAGCTGCATACAGAACTACTGGAGGGAAGGAAGCCAGAGGAGAACCCACAGCTGTCCTCAGTGCAGGAGGACCTTCAATCCAAGACCGGTTCTGGAGAAAAACATCATGTTAGCAGAGTTAGTGGAGGAGCTGAAGAAGACTTCTGACTGTAAGGAACACCTCCTACATCAATTTATGGCTCCAGCTTCACAAAAACACAACCAGGAGGACATCTGCCCCAGCCACGACGAGGAGATGAAGATCTTCTGTCGCACTGATCAGCAGTGTATCTGTTACATCTGTCTAATGAACGAACATCAGGGTCACGAAACAGCCCAAATAGCAGAAGAGAGGTTTGAGAAGCAGGAGAAGCTCCAGGTGACACGACAACAAGCCCAGCAGAAGACCCAGGACTGTGCAGAAGCTGTGAAGGAGCTCCAGCAGAAGGTGAAGATCATTAATACTTATGCGGACAAAGCAGTGGAGGACAGCGAGAAGGTCTTTGCTGAGATGATTCGTCTCATCCACAAAAGAAGCTCTGAAGTGAAGGAGAAGATCAGATCCCACCAGGAAGCTGAGGTGAGTCGAGTCCTGAGTCTCCAGGAGGAGCTGGAGCAGGAGATCAGAGATCTGAAGAGCAAAGAGGAAGAGATTGAGATGCTCTCACACACAGACGACCACTGCCAGTTCCTGCACAGATACTCCTCACTGTCAGCTCTCAGTCAGTCCACACACTCATCCGGCCTCCCGGTTTGTCCTTTGAGGTTCTTTGAGGAGGTGACAAAAGCTGCATCAGACACCAGAGACAAACTACAGGAGCTCTTGAGGGACAAACAGGCAAACCTCTCACCAAAGTCCTTCATTTTCATATGTGTCCTTTTGATCATTTATTTGAGTTTAGTTGGATCTTTTATGCTGAAAAAGGACGTTTCACTGCCAGAACCAGAACCAAAGAGCAGGGAGGATTTCTTGAAATATTCAGGAGAACTCACACTGGATCCAAACACGGCAAACCCACATCTGGTTCTGTCTGAAGCAAACAGAAAAGCAGCATTCACGCATATCAGAAGCCATTACCACAACCATCCAGACCGGTTCATCTACTGGACCCAGGTTCTGAGCAAAGAGAAACTATGGGGACGCCGGTACTGGGAGGTGGAGTGGACTGGAGGAGCAGTTTACGTTGCAGTGGCGTACAAGAACGTCCAAACATCACGGTTTGGACATGATCACCAATCCTGGGCCTTATATTGCGACAAAAACAGCTACGTCTTCTACCACAAAGGACTGCAGACCCCTCTGTTGGGTCCTGTTTCCTCCAGGGTGGGGGTGTACCTGGACCACGGAGCAGGTGTTCTGTCCTTCTACAGGGTCTCTGAAACCATGACTCTGCTCTACACAGTCCAGACCACCTTCACTCAGCCGCTCCACGCCGGCCTGGGCCTCTACGACTACTTCCTGTACACAGGAGGAGACTCCGCAGAGTTCATTAAGCTGAAGTGAGCGGCATTGTGGGTAACGGGGGATTCGTTTTTGTCTTTCCCTTCTCCTTAACTACTAAAAAACTAAATAGTGCAGGGTTATCTAGTGCCTTGGATTCAATACGGACACCATGGTCACCATTTTTAACAGCAAATACGGGTTGCAGATTTCCCAAAGTAAAAACCTAATAAATGCATTTTATTTTTTAAAAGAAAAAGTGTTCAAAATAAGTGCATGGCGGTCCATATTTGGCAGTCTAGTTAGCATTGTCGCTAGCTGATCTGTAACAGCTACCTGATCTAGTACGACGAGCAATCTGTAATGGATAGCCACTTTGTAATGGCCTACCGATCTGTAACAATAAGCTGATCTTCAGCGGGTAGCTAATCTGTAACTGCTAGCCAATAAGTTGATCTGTAATTTCCGCTCTCCTTGGCTTGTTTACATTAAGAGTGGGGTCATCTGGACCCCACAATCATTTTTTTAATGATTATGGATCATTACTGGTGTCCGATGACAGACATGAAGTCTCATCCACCTTTGTCATGGAAGGGCTAACACCTCAATGTAAGGGTGGGGTCATCTGGACCCCATGAGAGACCGCGAGGGTTAACAGCTAGCCAAAATCGAATTACTTAACTGTCAAAATGTTGACAACCCAAAGGAACTGAAGTGATATCTGCACATGTGGGTATTAATCAGGTAGCTGTTACAGATTAAGAAGCAACAATGCAACACACTGTAAATAGTCATGGACACAACCGTGTGTGATATCAACCATAGAAAATGAAGCAATTCCTACTCCAGCAAAATTAAGTCAATTCAGTCGCCATTTTTCCGCATTGTGGGCGCCGCCATTTGGAGCCAGTCAACAGTGATTATTCTTAGTCAGACTGAGTCATGTTTCTGTGGCAACTACTGTCGCCAATCATGAGTGAGCTTGTTTGAAGGCCACGCCCCTTCCACTGAGAGCAGCTCAGGAGAATCTGTCAAACGTTTGAGGCGTGGCCAGTGGGCATCACATACTTTTACTGAGACACCCGATTGGTCAGTTTATAACTTGAATAACTTCTGATAAAGAAAAAATATCTTTAAAATAAAAGAGAATTATCAAGAACATGATTTTAAAAAAGGGTTTCAGAGCAAGAATGGTTATTCTGACAACAACAGCTGTTTATTTATCTGTAGAAGTCTAAAGCAGGTAATTCTTATTTGGAACATGAGGTGGGGTCACTCAGTCCAGTTCCTATGTACAGTCAATAAACAACTGTAACTCTTTTTTTTGTTTGTTTTTTAGAAATTCAATATAATCACACTTGTGGCAGCTAAAAACATAGAAATATATGAATTACAAAATAAATATAAATGAATAAAAATACTAAATATATAACTGTTCAAATTTGATCCTATTGGCTCTCTGGGGTTAAAGAGGGTAATAAATGTTATTAAAAGTTAAGCATTAATGGAAGAAGCTCAACTGTTTCTATAACATTGCTGCAGAAGATGCAGATGTTTGTGTCAACTTTGAATTTATTGTAAAGATTGATAAAAACATTCTGATAGGATTTTCTTTTTTGGGGTGAAATTGCAAAATAAAGATATTTTTTCAAAAAGGTTTGGATTGCAATTTTTAATCATATATTGTATTTTTGTTTAGATGGTAAAAGATGTTTGGTAAAAGTTGTCCTTAAAAATGTATTTTTACATCTTTAAGCTATAGCCCGCTACGCTGTCCACCTGGCGTCTGGCTAGCGTAGCGGGCTCAATCACTCCAGCTCTATGGGCTCACACGTATTGAGTCACTGAAAACTAGTGTTGTAGGAAAAAATCGATATATTGCGATACTTGATTGGGTGATTCTTGTATCGATTAGTAATCTAGAATTGGCGATATTTCATTAGTGTCCTTTAGTGTCTTACTTATGTTTTCCACATTTTTTTTCTTATCCTGAAAATATTTTATTGTGGAAGTAAAACAATCTTTATGTTCCCTTTAAGAATGAACATTTCTTAATTTACAAAAAGAGCATCACTATGAATTTGGTCAGATAAAAGCAACTTGTATATGAAATACAGATGTAGTGCTTAATGGTGTGATCATGAAATAAAATGAATTTTACCATTTTATTAGAATATACTTATATCCAGGTTGAGTTTTTTTCTAAATCATAATCTTTAAAAAAAAAAAAGTAAAAAAATGTTTGGTACGGTGTTAAGATATATCGCAATACATATCGCATCATGAGCCGGGCATTGCGATAGATATCACATTGTAAACCGGGCATCATGATACCTATTACCTCGTGAACCAGGTATCGCTAAATATATCACATCGTGAGCCGGGTATCACGATACATATTGAATCGTGAACCCGGTATTGCGATATATATCAGATTGTGAACCAGGCGTCACAGTAAATATTGCAATGAGACCAGGGCATCATGATACATATTGCATTGTGAACCGGGTATTGCAATGCGTTGCAAAAAATATCATATCGTCAGCAGAACATCACGATACATATTGCATCGTGTAGCAGGTATCGTATTATATATCACATTGGGAACTGGGTATTGGAATACAAATTGCATCATGAACTGAGTATTGCGATATATATATATCACATTGTGAACTCGCCGCTAAAATAAATATCGCATTGTCAGCAGGACATCACGATACATATTGTATTGTGTACCAGGTATCGCAATATATATCACATTGTGAACCAGGCATCGCGATACGTATTGCATTGTGAAGCGGGTATTGCGAAACATAGTATTGTATGAATAGAGTATTGTGATAGATATATCATATTGTGAATGGGCGTCACAATAAATATATCGTCAGCAGAACATCGCGATTCATATTGCATCATGAACCAGATATCGCAACACATAGTGCATCGTTCAGACACCAAGCTAACTATTTTTGCTTTAAACGGCAAACATGACATAATTGATTTCACAAAGATAAATCTAAAATAAATGAACATTTTACGAAGACCAATTATGAAGTGTTCTGAAGGTGTACATGAAAAATCATCCAAACGTAATGCATTGTGGTCTATATTTGGCAAGTTAGGGAGCATCGATGCATACTGGTTATCTTGCAAAGACTTCTGGGAAATTTCTGGGGGACTGGAGTTTGGAATAGAGGATTCCAAATGGCTGTGGAGGATTTTTTTCATGAGCACGAGCCCCTCTGCTGATCCTCCCTCCGCCCGTTCTGCCTCTGTCCCGTCTTTCATCCTCCCGATGATGATGGCGCTCGTCCTGCGGCGTTCTCTGAGTCGTGACGCTGCAGCTTAAAGCTGTGAAGATCCTCCTCTCAGGTCTGCCTTCATCATCATCATCTTCATCATTGGTCAATAAAGGAGGGGGGGGTTGCTTTTAGTGAGATGAAAGCAGCTGCACACGGCCCTCTGCAGTCACATTAACAGTCTCCTCACACAGCAGCACGCCGCTGCAGACCTGTGAGGACCGCCATCCTGCAGGGAGACGCCGCAGACTCACCGTGAAGGCCCAATCGAAACCAGCCGCTCGCCAGCATCTTTGAGCTGCACGCGTTTCTCCTCTAAAGGGAATAAAGTCAAAAACAGAAGCCTGCAGACCCGCTAACGGCCAGCAGGGGGCGACTCTTTACAGATTGAAGGAGGAAAAGCCTCAAACTCTCTTTTTGTGGTTATTTACCAACCAAATATTCTCCCGGCTGCATCTTCTTGCTGTTTTCTCTCCTCGCAACACAAAAACTCCTCCAGGTTTGCCTTCAGAGTCCAGATGCGTTCACACGGTTAGCTTGAGGGGGAAAACCCTTCGACTGTATCACAGAACTGGACCGAGCGAGTGTGACGTCATACGTAGAAAACGGTTTCAGCCCAATGAAGTCAATTCAGTTGCCATATTTTACAACACAGACGCCGCCATGTTGGAGCCAGAAGTCGTCAGTAGCAGTGATTGGTCTGACGCGGTTTCTATGGCAACCTCTTCAACCATTCAGGAGGGAGCTTGTTGGAAGGCCACACCCCCTACCACTGGAAGGCGGACTAAACAGCTTGAACGTTGGCTCCTCCTGCTTTAATCGAGGCATTTGATTGGTCAGTTTATAATATGAACTATAGAAAAAAATATATAATGAAAAAAAGAAGATTATCAGAAATATGTTAAAAAAATAAACCAGAGCAAGAATGTTGGATGGATTCCTTAATCCAGTGCCTTGGAAATTTCCCAGAAGTCTCTCTGAAAATCCAGTGTACATCAATAATCATTAGATTGTTAGATCATGATGCACTGCACTTAAACGATTAAGTTTTCATTATTTTTACTATCTGGTTTTGGAACTTCTAACAAATCCTTCCGCTTTGGTAAAGGTTACAGTTTGTATTCCCGCCTGATTTTGGTTTTGCGTCCTCCAGGAGGTCCAGCCTCCCATAAACAGCTTTTTTCCTCCCTGTTTGCTGCAGCTGTTCGCCTGTTTTCCTCTTTCTTGTTTTCTCCAACAGTCAGGATTTTTTTTTAAATACAAACCTGCACTTTGAATTCTGGGAAATCTGATCTGCATCTGTAAATCTTGATGATCAGAAAGAGGAAGTGAATAAAAAACGCAGAGCTGATTCGAGAGGATGATTTACACATGAGAGCCGTTCACGCTCATCCCAGCACTGCTACACATGCGGTCACCATGGAAACCGCCTCCTCCTGTCTGTGCTCTGGCTCCCTCTGCTGGACAAACAACCAAACTGCGGCGCTGTAGCACAGAAGTCTGAGTTTCCCAGGAATATTTTAGCATTTAGATGCTTTACATGTCATTTACATGATGAGCCATAAATAAATAATATAAAAATTAATTTGGAAAAAGGTGTCATAAAGTTATGTTGATTAAGTTTATGTCATGAGAAGAATTGTGAGATCATAAAAGTTCATATTAAAACTAAGTCTAATTTTAGGTGAATAAAGTCGAACAGTTATGAGAAAAAAGGAGAAAGAAGTCAAAATGTTCAAAGAATAAAGATGTAAAATCATGAAAAATAAAAGTGGCGAAATTAAGAGAAAAAAGTTGGAATATTAAGAGAAAAATGTCTAAATGTTATGTTAGTAAAATAATACAAGTGAGAGAAAAGTCTTAAAATTTGTAGAAATAAGACTCTTTTAAATTATTAAAGTTGTACAAATATCTTAAAAAGTAGTAGCTGAAAATTAAAAGAAAAAAGTAGTAATCATTGAAAATTTAGGTGAATAAAGTTGTACCATAATGAGGAAAAAAACTTTTGTTTTAAAAAGTAGTGCAGATAGGAGACAAAAGTTGTAATTGTCTAAATTTTATGTCAGTAAAGAAATATGAATAATTGTAATATGACAAAAAGTCATAATAATTTATCATTATAATAGACAAGTTTTAAAAATAAGACAATAATTATAATATTAAGAAGTAACCTTTAAAATTGTACTTTAGTAAAGACTGAAAATGTTCTAAAAGTCAAACTTTTACCTTTGAGGCTTTAATAAAGTTGTTTTTTAATTAGGAAAAGGATCCAGCTTTTATGTGAAATAAAACAGTACATTTATGATCTACAGTGTAATCATTTAACAAGGAAAGAGTTGTGCTTTTTCCAAAAATAAAGTCGTAGATTCAGAGACGTCTCTTTCCTCTGAGCTGAAATGTTTGATCGTCTTTGTTCAAATATTTCAAATGTTGTCTATTATTTTTGAAAAAACTTCTAGTTTTCCTTTATAAAATTATGACCATGTGAAGCATAAATCTACGTCTGTTTTCATTATTTTACAACTTTTTCCTCATAAAATTACGTTTAAAGGCAAATATGTACAAATGTATTTTTGTACGTTTTTTTTCATGATTTACAACTTTTCTTTCATAAAGTTTTGAATATTCCTCAAAAATGTGAATCTTTACTCTCATAAAATCTCTTTTAATATTTCATTCTGACTGCTCTGATTCTGCAGTTGAACCCTTTAAAATAGTTTTTTGTATCATTGATTGTATTTTATATTTTCTTTCTGAAAGATTCAAATAAATTAGTTTGTGACTCAAATGTTTCCAGAAGTGATTTTTTTTCTTAAAATTTATTAGTTTGGTAAAAAAAACAAAACAAAAAAACATTAAATCTGTGAATCTGAAAAAGTTTTATTTACATTAAAAAGGAGAACGGTTCAGAGAACGCAGCAGCTGCTGCTGAATGTTCTAGAACGTCTTTATGAATAAAGTTTCATACTTTGTTAATAAAAACTCTCGGCTCGGTTCTCCTTTAAGGCTTCTTCCCTCGTCATCCTGTAACAAACTGTTGGCACAAACGTTCATCAGAACCGTCCGGTTCCGCCTGTCCTGGAACACGCAGAACCGGGTCCAGAACCTCCCGGATCACCTGATGGTGCGGTACATCATAAAGTCCACCGTGGTGCATCGTGGGAACTTGCCGATGGAGCTCTCCTCCACCGGCGTGTAGACCTTGATCTGCCGCATGTGCGTGTCGCGGCCGTTCTGGTGGTTGGCCAGAACCGCGATCTGGATCATGAAGGTGCTGATGGGCTCGTTGGTCCGCTGGAACGCAGAGGAGACGCGGTGAACGCCGTAAACGCGACTGAAAACGCCTCTGAGGTTATACGTGTGGACCGCAGGAACACTTTTACAGTTCTGGACGTTAAAGTCGTAAAATCAAGAGAAAAAAGGCAAAAAATTACGTGAATAAAGTTTTACAAATATGAGAAAATAAATCGTAATATTAAGAAAAAAAAGTCAAAATTTTATGTTAAAAAAGTTATACAATTCTGGAAGAAAAGTCGTAAAATTAAGATAAATATGGGAAAATAAGTCGTAATATTATGAGATAAAAAGTAAAAACTTAAAGTTTAAAAAGTTATACAATTTTGAGAGAAAAGCCTTAAAATTAGGAGAAATAAATCAAATTTTTAAATGAATAAAACTGAACAATAATGAGAAAAAAATTGCAATATTATAAGTAAAAAGTCAAAACTTTATGTTAATTAAGTCGTGTAATTGAAAGGAAAAATGCCCAAATTTTACATAAGAAAAAATATATAATTATAAGAAAAAGTCATAAAATTAAGAGGAATGAGTTGTAGTTTAGAATTTTTTGTGAATAAACTTGTATAATTATTGCTTTTGTTTTCCAAAATCTTTTCTTCATTTTTGGTTTCTGGAATTGTGTGATGCTGTTTTTTCTTTTTTTTTTTTTATT
>NC_050529.1:2592269-2592923 GCF_002922805.2 Oryzias melastigma
GCTTTGTGGGCCGGATCGTTGGCGTGGAAGTTAGCTGTGCTAATTTCCCAGCATTCCTTTGTTTACTTTGTAAACAAAACGGTAATTTTGCTGTAAACAAGCTTTTCTTTAAAGAACCAGAACTTGCCACAGGAATGAGCTAAAAGCTTATTTTTTCCTCCAACATCTTTATATATTTTGGTCTTCATGTTTAGACCGTATTAAACCATCTGGCGGGTCGGATCCAGGAACCTGCTAGCTAGCTTACGGCGCCTAACAAGCCCAGGCTAACATTAGCGTTGCAAAAAAAAAAACCTTTTAAGAGCTGATCAGAGTTACCCAGACATACAGTTTGGATTCAGATTGCAGCTCAGATGAGGAAAATGAAGACGTTCACCGATCTATATGTCTACAAGTGGATGATTCAGGATCGGAACAGAGGAGGGAGTCTTTGGCTGTTCCTGCGACACAAACCTGAGCGTTTTCAAACCGCCGGTTTTCATCTGATCCTGATCCAACACAGTTTTAACCCTAAAATGTTTTCTAAATGTCCTCCATGATTAAATAAATGCTACAAAAACTCATTAAAAACACAATTTTCATTGGAGAGGATCTTAAAAGTGTTTTGGTTCGAGTGATTTGAACTTAAGGGCCACCATACTTGTGAACAACGAC
>NC_050529.1:2593481-2605428 GCF_002922805.2 Oryzias melastigma
AAAACACAATTTTCATTGGAGAGGATCTTAAAAGTGTTTTTATGTCAAGTGATTTGAACTTAAGGGCCACCATACTTCTGAACAACTTTTTAAGGTTCTTTGATTTGTTTCTGCTTGTTTATATAGTCTTTAGATTTATCTGGAATGTTGTTAGAATGTTTGTGAGAACTGGACTGAGAGAGTCATTTTTATGTCGATTTGGACGCGGACCGGCACGGTTCGAGAGATCGGCTCCCAGGCGATTTGGACGCCGCCAGTACGCTGTGATTGGTCCAAAATCTGTCCAACATTTTGATGTAGCAGTTTCCTCTGTGGTTATGAATGTAGATATTAGCCCAGTTTTTTTCACTTTAGATGCTATAAAAAGTGTTTTATAAATAAAGTTTAATTTGAACCGCTAAGATGTGTTTTCGTTACCTGGTTGAGCAGAGAGATATGGATCCAGCCGCTCGGTTCCACCATCTCCAGCTGCTGCAGAGAACAGAGCGACGGACTGATGTCAGGAGATTCCGATTATCTGACCTCACCGCGGTCTGGGACGCTTACCCGGATTTCCTGCAGGTTGTGGAAGTTGTTGCCCACTCGGACGGAGATCTTGCTGGGGGTGTAGCTCTCGTCCGATTTATAATCGGCGTAAATGCAGAGCATCTTCACCGTGGTTCTCCTCCTGGATTCAGAACAGGGACAGCTGACGTGACGAGCAGCAGACACGAACGTTCTGCTGTGGTTTCACTCAGACCTGAACTGTATGTTGACCAGGTGAGGCTGCGAGCCGTCCGACTGCCAGTACGTCTCCAGGTTGTCGTCCCTCAGCTGATCCACGCCGAACCCTGCAGACATCCAGGTTTCAGAGAGTCTCTCCTCTGTGAGCGAACCGCATGTTTTCAGGACGTTTACCCGGTTTACAGGAGGACAGCGACCACACTGCCTGGGAGCCGATCTCTCGAACCGTGCCGGTCCGCTCCAGCTGCTTTGGGTCGGCACCAGGTGGTGTTTTACTCGCGGTGGCCATTCTGGAAACAGGAAATAAACAAAACAGACAAAGCAGAATTCCACTGAAAAAAATGAATTTTAACATTTATTTGCAAATAAAACGACAGATTTGTGTAAGACATGAAACTTCTCTAACAAAAAGATTGAATGGGTTCAAGTGGAAAATTCGGCACAAAAATTAAGAAACCGGAAGTATCTAATTTAACTAAAATTAACGAAAAATTAAGCTAACATGTTGTTTAGCCTTCATTATAAAACTCAAATCAGTTATTTAAGAGTAAAAACAATTAAAATTGCAATAAAACTTTAACAACATATAGATAATTTAAAATAAAGAAGCAAAAACAGAAAAAAACAAAATCACGAATTATGTGTGTTAGCTAAAAGCTGATAAAATGCTATCGTTTACTTCATCAACATTAATAAAATAGTATAAATAAAGACAAAAATAAGTTTAAATGGGAGATTTAACCTTTAAAACGTCGTATCAGCACATTTAAATCGACTTTTTCTTCTTTAAAATCCACTCTTTTTGGTTCAATGTGTTGCTTTGATCCCGAGCATCCGCGGCGCATCCCTATGACGTCAGAGGTCCCGGTCGCTTACAAACCACGCGCCTCCCGCCATCTTTCCTGCCGGCTTCCAGCAAAGAAACACGTTGCTGGAAAACAGAAGTTTTTACTCCGATTATTTTTTCTGTAAATACTTTGGGAGTTTCGTGTTTTCACAGCCGGAGTCAGGAGCCAGAACAGGGTAAGTTTTGACCAAATACCCCGGATGTGGCGGAGGCTTTTATTGGTTACAATCACCATAGAAACGAGCAGCTGTCAAAGCGTGAGGCCTTATGGGTTAGCGGTTAGCTGCTAGCTTCCCCGATCAGTGCCCGTAGATCACCTTTTTTGATCCACTGTTGCTTTTAAACCGCATAATAATCCATATAAATCAATATTTTTGATCGTTTATATGTTTACTAATTATAATATAATCCCACGGTGGTCGTTATTGTCGCCATTTTTACGTTTAAGTGTCACATTCCGGCGAATTACGCCCGCTATTCATTCAAATTAAGATTTTACTGATTTTAGAGCCCAAATCGACACATTAGATGGATTTTCACGCCGGGAAGTCAAACGTCTGATTTAGATGATGAAATCGGCTCTTGGATTTGTGCGATTTAGCCAAATAATGTTGGATAATTTGGAGTTTGAAGCACGTCGCCTCCGCCCGTCACGTTTTTTTTTCTTTTTTCGTTTTTTTGTTGGGGGGCGCTGAGGCCAAACCTCCACTACAACTAAACATGATTTCAGTTCATGTGTAGATCACAGTTAACTCCACCAGATCAGAAATCAAACTGTTGTCTCGTTGTGGTGTTTCAATAAAGTTTAATTTGAATCAGCTCTCACTGCTTAAATACAGAATCAGGGAGATTTTAGTGCCAATATGACACAAATCAATGAAATGATGGGTCATATTTTAAGTAATATGCTCTAAAACAGCCTTAATGTGGTTATAAAACATAGTTCCTTTTTCAAATTGATCAATACTTTGTTCAAAATGTTTGAAATTAATTTAGAGCTAAATTGGTCCATTTTGTGCAAAACAATCAATTGTTTACATTCTTTTTTATCTGTTATGCCATAAAATGTCTCTTTATTTAGTAAGCAAGTAAATAAATCAACAATAAAACATTTGAATCATTTTAATTGAGTCTGGAAACTATTCCAGACTAAATATCTGGATTTTTTTAAAGTGCTTAGAATCTTGAACTTAAAAACTTTTTCTGGTGAGACGTTGAAATTTACTTTGGCATCAAAAGCTCAGATCAGAACCGCCAGAGACTCCGCCCGTCTCTGAGGCTCCGCCCGTCTCCGCTGCGCCCTAAAATACTGATGATGCAAATCTGCAACCTCACATTTTGTTCATATCTAAAAGAAATGTTGAAATCTGGAAACTTTATTTTCATTCTAAGGTTGATTTTATTTGGTTATTAAAACAGTTTTCAACTTTGAATGACAAAAGTGGGAGTTTTACTCCCACAAATGACACATTTTTACATTAAAAAGATTAAAAAACTCATTTAAAATGTATTTTGTAATTTATTTTTTAGTAAAGATGGATTTATTTGAATCCTAACATCAATGTGTTTTAATCCTACTCTCATTTAGGAATTTTAATTATTTAGTTTTTGTTCATAAAACACAGATTTGAAGGCAAATCTAAAAATATTTTATTGTGAAAAGACTTGTTTAAATTATAGAAGTTTTCTCTTTCGACTTTTTGCGAGCTTTTGAATCAATTTAATCTTTTTACTGCCAACTTGTTTTTGTTTCGTTGAACTGAAATAAAGTCCAAATTTCCTCGTAGTTTTCCTGACAATCCCCGCCCCTTTTGTCTGTTTGGCTCGGCAGCTCCGCAGGTGGAAGCGCCGTCAGCGCCGCCCCCCCTCCCCTTCCATCATGGCGGATAAAAACACCAGAATCGCCATCGTCAACCACGACAAATGCAAACCCAAGAAATGCCGTCAGGAGTGCAAGAAGAGCTGCCCGGTGGTGCGCATGGGTGAGTGACCCCTCCCCCCACAGGAGGTGACAGGTGAGGCTGTGCTTTGACGCTGACCCCTCCCCCTCTCCGCAGGTAAGCTGTGCATCGAGGTGACCCCGCAGAGTAAGATCGTGTGGATCTCAGAGTCTCTCTGCATCGGCTGCGGCATCTGCATCAAGGTGAGCAGACCTGCAGGTGGCGGTTCTGACCCGCCAGCCCGGTTCTGACCCGTCTCTGTTCTCATAGAAATGTCCGTTCGGGGCGTTGTCCATCGTCAACCTTCCCAGCAACCTGGAGAAGGAAACCACGCACAGATACTGCGCCAACTCCTTCAAGCTGCACAGGTACGCGCTGCCGGAACCGCACCAGGTTCTGACCCAGTCCAAACCGGAAACAGCAGTGATCTCTGGTTCTGTTGGACTTTTTCTCCCCGTCTAGAGGTCCAAACATGCATCGCTGAGCAGTAACTGCTGCACAGATTAAGTTAAAGGCAGCATTTCTTAAAATATCCAGGATTTTAAAAATAAAACTCCAAGTTTTGAGTAAACTGGTGATCGGGTTCTTAATGAGACTCAAGTTTCCATTTTTCTTCAAATGTCTGTTTACATTGTTGTCACAGAAACTGGAAGCTGTGTAGTTTCTCTGGACTCTCAGAACTTCTGCTCCCATGTTGGTTTTTGTGCAGCTGAGCTCAAAAATAACTCAAAGGTTTGAGGAATTCTACGACTTCCTGCTGCAGTTCCAGGAATCTTTTTTTGTTTCTGTGTCAGGCTGCCCATCCCCCGACCCGGGGAGGTTCTGGGGTTGGTCGGGACCAACGGTATCGGCAAGTCCACAGCTCTGAAGATCCTGGCCGGGAAACAGAAGCCCAACCTGGGGAAGTACGATGTGAGTGCGAGCGAGCGGCCGTCCAGTCCTCAAGGTTTTTTTTTTGGATTTGAATCCATTTTTTTCTTCCCAGAATCCTCCGGACTGGCAGGAGATCTTGACCTACTTCAGAGGTTCTGAGCTGCAGAACTACTTCACCAAAATCCTGGAGGACGACCTGCGGGCCATCGTCAAGCCGCAGTACGTCGACCAGATCCCCAAAACCGTCAAGGTCTGCTTCTCTGCTGCTGGGTCCTAAAGAACACCTGTTTCGGTTTGGCCACGTCTTCATTTCTTCCTTCTGCCTGCAGGGGTCAGTAGGGGCCATCCTGGGCAGGAAGGACGACACGGACACACAAGCCATCGTCTGCCAACAGCTTGGTAACGACAAACGTCTGTTCTGAAGAGAGTCCGTCGGTTTCTCGTCGGTTGACGTGAGTTTGCTTCTGCAGATCTGACTCACCTGCGGGAGAGGAACGTGGAGGACCTGTCCGGAGGAGAGCTGCAGAGGTTCGCCTGCGCCGTCGTCTGCATCCAGAGGGCTGATATGTGAGTTCCTGGTTTCCTCGTCGTTTTCCCGCTCTTTGCTCGGATCTCACGCTCACAGCCTCTGCTCCTCTCCCGCAGTTTCATGTTTGACGAGCCGTCCAGTTACCTGGATGTGAAGCAGAGGCTGAAGGCCGCCATCACCATCCGCTCTCTCATCACCCCAGACAGGTGAGGAACCATCCGCCGCCGTTCCTCCTGCCGTTTTTGTGTTCTTGAACGCGCTGTTGCGTCTCAGGTACATCATTGTGGTGGAGCACGACCTGAGCGTGTTGGACTACCTGTCCGACTTCATCTGCTGTCTGTACGGAGTCCCCAGCGCTTACGGAGTCGTGACCATGCCCTTCAGTGTCCGAGAAGGTAACGACTCGGACAGCAGACGAGTGAGAGCCACGCCTGCAGGGGGGCTGAAGGTTTCCACTTCTATTGCAGGTATCAACATCTTCCTGGACGGTTACGTTCCCACAGAAAACCTCAGGTTCAGGGAAACCTCGCTGGTCTTTAAGGTGGCAGAAACAGCCAATGAGGAGGAAGTGAAAAGACTCAGACACTACCAGGTACTACAATGAAGCTTGAATTCTTCTTTTGGTTTCCTCCTAAGAAACTGCTGTTAATATCCCGGACAAGCCCCACAAGAATAGGAGCCAACACACACACCACCCCCAAAAAAACTGTTGTTAAAATTCCAGACATACTTCTTCTCTTGATCCCGGACAAATCTGTTGTTGAGTCATGACCACACATCTCCAAATACACCTTTGTTAATATCCCGGACAAGCCCCCAGGGAACTTATTGTTGAGAGCCACGACAACACACCCCCCAATGAACTTTTGTTATTATCCCGGACAAGCCCCCAAAGAAACTGTTGTTAAAATTCCAGACATACTTCTAAAGAAACTGTTCTTTTGATCCCGGACAAGCCCCCAAACCATTGTTTACTTCTTCTTGAATGTTAAAAATGGCGTCTCAGTTATTTGTTCTTCTGTGCTGATGTTCAGTATCCAGACATGGTGAAGACGATGGGCGAGTTCACGCTGGCCATCAAAGGAGGAGAGTTCACGGACTCTGAGATCATGGTGATGCTGGGAGAAAACGGTGAGCTGTACGGGTTTATTCCGCTGCTTTTGAGCCTCAACTGAACCAAGAACTTAGCCACTGAGCTTCTGAAGCAACAACTCTTTCCTGACCTCATGAAGTTTGGAGGCGGGGCGACAGCAGATGATGATGCTTCTTCTCACAGCAGCATCTGCTGTGAGAAGAGTAAATGTTCTGCATCATTAAACACCGTTCACCTGATTTATCACTCTGACTCCTCAAAAATGGAGATCTCCTGGTAATGATGACATCAAATGAAGCTAACAGGATAATTAGTGAATACACTAAAATAGTAAAATACTGTCTAAATTAACCATAAAGCACAATACCTACCAAATGGTTAATTTTTTATCTATTAAATAATTGATTTTAAATGTTAATAAACTTAAAATTGGAATATCTAGCTAATTGCTTTAAAAATGAACCTTAAAAGTGTCTTTTATGATTTGGAAAAAGCTGAAAATTTGTGAAATAAGTTTGTGGTCACTACACTAAGAAATCCAGACCATCATAGCAGATGTTTCCACTCAAACCTGATATTGGAGTTTTATGTCTTTGTCTAGTTATTGCTTTTAGACCCATATTCATGCTGGTTTACCCACTGAGCCGATGCTAAACTATCCAGAATCGAAGTCTCTGAGGCTCTTCGGGTTCTGGTTCAGTTCCTAATGATAATCTGGATCCTAACCTGATGTTTGCAGGAACGGGGAAGACGACCTTCATCAGGATGTTGGCTGGAGGACTCAAACCCGACAGTGGAGGTGAGTGTTCTCACAGACGGAGCTGCGCAGGCACACTTTCTGATCAGCGCAGACGCGCTCTATGGCCTGCGCAGACGCGTCCTGACCTAGGTTGTGTGTCCTAGGTGAGGTTCCCATCCTGAACGTGAGCTACAAGCCTCAGACTATCAGCCCTAAGTTCAAGGTGAGAGCCGCTCGGTCAGATCACCTGTGAGGTCCTTTCAGAGGTCAGACGCTGGTGTGTTTGTCCGCAGGGCAGCGTCAGAGCTCTGCTACATGAGAAGATCCGGGACGCGTACACGCACCCACAGTTCATCACCGACGTGATGAAGCCGCTGCAGATCGAGAGCATCATCGACCAGGACGTAAGACGCTCCGACCCTGGAGGCACACAGGTGAACTGAGGTGGTTCTAACCGCAGCCCCTCCCCCCGTGCAGGTGCAGAACCTCTCCGGTGGTGAGCTGCAGCGAGTCGCCCTCACGCTCTGTTTGGGGAAACCGGCCGATGTTTACCTGATCGACGAGCCGTCGGCGTACCTGGACTCTGAGCAGAGGTTGATGGCGGCCAGAGTCATCAAGAGGTGGAGCTTCTTTTCTTCTTTCACCTGAGCCTAGAAACACATTTTATATGGAATTTACTGTAAACATTACTATTGTAAATAAATTACCTGAAAGTAAAACGAAAATGTTTTTTTAAATCTTTTAATTTTCAAACTTGTGTTTGGTTGTAATGAAATGATCCAAAAATGGTTTTTGAAGAATTGAGAATCTGTTTAACCATCACAAGTGGTTTTTGATGTTAAAACAAATTTAGAAAACTTGCAGTTGCGTGTCGTTGCCTGTGTGGGGCGCTGTTCCTGATCCGACTCTCGTTGGCAGGTATATCCTTCACGCTAAGAAGACCGCGTTCGTGGTGGAGCACGACTTCATCATGGCGACGTACCTCGCCGACAGAGTCATCGTGTTTGACGGCATTCCCTCCAGGGAGACGTCGGCGAACACGTGAGGATCGTCCGCATAAACGCCAACCTCCCAGTGGGCGCCGTTTAACGACCGTCTGTCCTCCTCAGGCCTCAGAGTCTGCTGGCGGGGATGAACCGTTTCCTGTCGCTGCTGGAGATCACGTTCAGGAGGGACCCCAACAACTTCAGGCCACGAATCAATAAACTCAACTCCATCAAGGTGCGAGCGCCCGACGGATGTCCGGTTTGTTTTACGGTTTTACGGACGACTCTAAACACGATTTCTGTCTCATCAGGACACGGAACAGAAAAAGAGCGGGAACTATTTCTTCCTGGACGACTAAGACTCCGCCCCCCGTGACCGACCGCGACCTCCAGCGGATCTCAGACGTCCGGCGCCACGACTGAAAAACCATCAGCCTTTCATGTACCGGGCTGTTTCATAGCCAGCAATGTTGTGACGTGTAAAATGAAGAAGTGCATTACCACATCCTGTCCACAGGGGGAGGGGCCAGTCCGGGAGACGCCCCCGTCAAGGATCATCAAGCTGCGTCTTCTAACACTCGTGCATTTACATCAAGTGACAATAAACGGATGCTTCCCGACCATCAGACGCTTCCGCTTCTGTCGGCACAAACATCGAAACGATTTAAGATCACCTGAACTTTAAATCTAGTTCAGATCATAAACTTTATGATGTTATGGACCTAAACCGAATCTTTTGGTTCAAGAAAGAATTCATAGAACCAGATTCAAACCGACTTATTCATGTAAACCGGATTATTCCGTTGTTCCAGTGATAGGATAGAAAAAACAAAATGAAAGTAAAACTGGCCTGAAAGTTTTAAAAATATGAATTTAAATGTCCTGTAAGTTTATTTTTATGATCCAACATTTAGAAACAAAATACACAATTAAAGAGAACACCAGCGAGTGACGTGTACAGAAAATAATTTCAACAAATTTGAACCAAAGACGACTTTCAAATATATTTATAGTTTTTTTCTAACTTTTAATGAAAAGAAGTTAAAACAAAAAAAGTTAAATAATTGTGTGAATGTTTAGGAAATGAAGGACTTTAAATTTCAAAAATTCCAAAATTAGCAACAAATCTTTAAATATATTCATGGGCTGTGTTTTCATCTTTTAGTCATTTTTTTATTGTATTTTAGCTAATACTTTAGAAACATGCCAACATTTAGTTTACTGAGGAAGTTTAGCTTATATTTAGTCAACAAGCTAGCTTTTTTTGTCTTGTCATTTACTGAGGTTTTTAAAGGCTAATTTAGAGTTTAGCTAATATTTTAGAAACATGCTAACATTTTTGATTGATCTAGTTTACTGGAGAATTTTAGACTATTTTGAAGTTAAGCTAGTATTTAGGCAACAAGCTAGCTTTTTTTGGCAAATTTGGAGTTTAGCTCATATTTAAGCAAGACTAAATATTTTTGCTAAATGCTCGTGTATTTGGGATTTTTAAGTAATTTTACTACAATTTTTTTCAGAAATGTAGGTCAACTTCAGCACACTTTCATAGTTCTTTCCTAAAATTTCCGGTCTTTAAGCAAATTTAACATTTTGCATTTTCAACTGTTTAAGTAAATTACGTCATAATCGCGCCGCTTTCTCCTTCAAAATCTGCTGGAATTATGTTAACGGTTGAAAAGTTAAAGTTTGTGATTAAGAGTCACGATGACGCCTCATTTTGTCAAAATCGTACAAGTACGAAATAAGCGAAGGATAACATCAGGCCATTAATAATAAATTACATTGACCTGGAGGGCCGGATATAACCACACGGAGGGCCGGATTCGGCCCCTGGGCCTCGACTTCGACACGTGATTTGCAGCTATCCTCCAATGAAGAAACTTCTAGTCTCCAGATAATTTAGAGATAAAGCACAAGTCCGGTTGAAACCAAAGTTTTATTTATTCAATCACATAGAAAAACCCAACATTCGTTTGTACAGCAGTGTTTCTGGGAAGTAAAAGCAGCAAACTTAAGGCACTGACTCCAGCGAGGTTAGAGTTGATCTAAAGAACCACAAACAGACCAACCTGAGCTCAGCAGAGAACCTCCGACTTTTTGGTATCTGTCCCAAAACACGAACGATGCGAGGCTCTCTGCAGTAATACTTCTACATGCCGTGGTGCATTCAAGTGACATGGGAAATCAGGAAGTCTTTTTAAAGGCTTTGGATGTTGTGCTTGCTAAAAGAGACATCAGTGCTTCTTTTTTCAGCAGACGTCTCAAAAACGCAACAGTTTTTCGCTCTCAGCAGGAGGGCAGCTAAGGTGTGCATTTCATCTAGAAACAGGCTCCTCCCACCTCAATTTGTACATTCAGTTGTTCATAAATGTAAACGTAAGATTGTTTATGCTAACTAAGCTAAGCTAATAAGCTGGGGTTAAAAATATATTTTTTGAGATGAACAATTTGGATGAACGGTGAGATTTCGTGTTTTGGGATCAAAGAAGTCGAACTTTTACATCCTAGTCTCTCATTGGCTGAGAGCTAGTATCCTCTTTCCCGGCCCCGCCCCTTAAAGGAGGAGTTATACTGGACGTAGCTCTGCCTCACTTCCATGTCTGTGTAGCGCCTCCGTGGCCCGCCCCTCCCGGCATCATGGCCCCTCCTCCCTCGTCCACCTGGCCCCCTGTAGCTCCTGCTCGGCCCCATGCCGGCCCCCGGCCCCATGCCAGGCCCCGGCCTCAGCCCCTCCTCCTCCCAGCTGTCCTCGGTGCTGCAAGCCACCGACAGAGGCTCCGTCATGGTGACGGTTACCGGGTATCCCTGCTGACCCGGCTCGGCGCCGCCCAGCGGATGGTAGGGGGACCCGCGGTTTCGGATGTGGCGGTAAATGGGGGAGGAGCCAGAACTGCCGCTGGGCTTGAAGGGGACGTCCTTCATGTCAGGGTTTGAGACCACGGCCAGCTGGGAAATAAAATCAAAGGACAAATGTAACAATATACTCTAAACTCAGAGGCAGATCAAATAGTGTTACAACAGCGCCCCCATCAGGACACGAGTGAACTGCAGCTGTTGGATGTTTAAGTTTTTTAAGCTGAACACTGATTTATTTATTTTTCTTGACAGATGAATCGAACCTGTGGATCTTTATCTTTAACTTTGACCCAATTATTAAGACTAACTGCTGTTCTTTATTTAGCCAAATACAGTTCAAGAACCAGCGATTAGAACACGGTGTTCACACTGGACAAACAGGGAGGGACTTCTTCTCTTTCTAATGTTTCCAAGCCAATGTCAGCCACCTCCAGTTAGATAAGGTTTGTGAGACGTCTTAGTGCTGTAAATCTGGTCAATATCGCTCTATTCCCATATTTGAAAGACTTGATGTCATTAAATTCTAGTCAGGAACAAACTGAAATTATTAAGTATTCCTTCAGGATCCATTTATAAACGGTTGGCACTTCCATGAATTAAGGTGTAACCAAACCCTAAATCAGCTTTTTTTGTCTGCTGACCATGTAGTGTTCCATACTACTCCATCACTGTAGTAGTGTGTAGTAGTGTGTAACACTACTACAAAGTACAGTGTTCCACACTACAGTAAAGTGTTCCATCTTGCGTCCAGAGTTCCTTTTCTTTTCTTCAGAATCGCTTGAAGGACCTTAATTGCGTAAACTGTTGAAGAGTTCTGAGCGTTAAGCTCCACCATTAAAGGGTTAAATGACCCCCGGTTGTTGGGAACTCACGATAGGCTTGTTGTTGAGGGGCGGGTCAACCAGCAGCACCGTTCGGGTCGTATTCTCCCCGCTCTCCTTTTTCTGGCCTGTTGGAGGACAAACAAACTTGTGTTAAAGCTAAAGATCGCCCCCTGGTGGAAAAGTGAAGATTGAAGTTTCGACTAGCGCACCAAAACCGGCAGGAAGCAGCATGGCTCTGTTGTTAGCGTTAGCCACATTAGCAGAGGCGGGACTGTCCGGAGGAGCCATGGCGGCTCTCAGGTGGGCGTGGCCAGCCATGGCGTCCCCGTTGGGCGGCTGCAGCTGCTCCAGGGGCTCCGGGCGCAGCTGGAGGTCTTCGGGGACAGGAGAAGACTGATAGCCCAGATTAAAGGGGGGGTACTGGGGCCCCGAGGGGTACAGGGGGTGAACGGGGGCCTGTCCGGAGTGGTACCCCTGGGACGAGGGGGGAGGGGCACCAGAGTACGGCGGAGTGGGGGAGGTGTACCGAACAGA
>NC_050529.1:2606231-2608074 GCF_002922805.2 Oryzias melastigma
GGTACATGGACATGGAGTAAGCCTGAAAGGAGCAGAAGCAGCTTTAAAAACTACACAGGAAACAGAACTTCATGACACAGGATATTACAACATAAAATGCACAGGATTTTTTTTTTCAAAATAAAAGCTCAACATTTCTAAGGTTTTAAAGGGAAATCATTTGATTTTTAAAAAATGACTCAAATGTTGACGTTTATGCTAAGAAAACAATTTTGTTTTTACAACTTTAATGTGTTGAAAAAATAGCTAAATAATTAGAAATATTTTGAATTTTTATAAAAATACAGCATTGTTTAATTTAGTTATTTTCTGATTAAAAAACAATCTAAATGCATAACATGTAAATTTAGTCCTTTTTATTGCTTGAAAATTATTATTATACATAAGTATTTCATAACTCAAACAAGTTTTTGTGGATTTTCTGTTTCAATTTTGCAATTTTTGAAAAAAATCTTAAATTAAAAAAATTCAATCTGAAGAAAAACCTCAAGATTTGAAACTAATAAATGTTTTTTTTTTTTTTTATGACAAACTCAAAGAAATCTAAACAATAAATGAGTTTGGAAAGATAGACTGAGAAGAGAATTGTTTTAATTCAATTATTGGAACATTTTTGTACTTTTATTTTTATATTTCCTGTCTTACAGGTGTTTGACGTATCCACACTGAACACTGTAATACAGGACATAAAGGTAAATTAGAAGTTAATCATCTAAACCTGGTTGGAGTGATGTAATAAAGAATTATGAAGTCAAAATGATGAAAAACCAACAGCAAGAACAGCAGCTCACCTTCACGCCTAAGTTGAAGAAAAACCTCAAGATGTTGACGTCTGCAAAGAAAAACAAACTTTTTTTTATCTGCACTGTAATCCAATCACTAAACTGCAGCAGTTTATTGCAAACAGATGCATTTAATTATCTGATTGCTGAAAGCAATCAAACAAATAAAAAACACTATTGATTTTTTCCTTTAATCCCAATTATGATGTCACAGAAACCAAATAAATATAAACAATTGATGAAAGTTTGATAATTTATAAAAAAATTATTGTACTTTTTTTTTTCAAATGACAAACCATTTAAACACAATGCATTGTGGTCTATATTCACTAATCTAGTTAGCATTGACGTATGCTAGTTTCTGCAGAGACTTCTGGGAAATTTCCAGTTCACTGCATTTTGGATTTGTAGATTTGGACACAAAGTAGTGAAGGATTCAGACGGAACCTTTATAATCCCTCGTTCAGAGGAACTTCAAGAGTCGTAAAAGGTCCGCCCACTTCACTGTGATGTCATCATCAGTTTGTATATTTTGTAAATCGTTTGTTTGGCTCTTTTATTCCAGGAAGAGGAGCTTTTAGGGATTGTAACAGCGTCTTTCAGCAAATCAGCTTTCAGCAATCAGCATTCAACTGTTGCTTTTTAGCAATCAGCTACAGCCCTGGGTTCGATTCCAGGGTTGTCCACTGATCTCCACCCAGATTGGGTTCTTAGGCAAGACCCTTGACGCTGCTGCCTAACTGGGTCCCTGTGCCCCTCAATTACAGGGTTGTGTCAGGAAAGGCATCCGGCGTAAAAACTCTGACGAATCACTGATGCGAAACAGTGGGTGCTGTTACGCTGTGGCGACCCCGAAAGGGATAAGCCTAAAGTGAACTACATTCTAGAAAATAAAGGTGTTCTGGGGGCGGAGCCTCACCTTTCGGCAGATCTTCTCCCGACTTGTTGAGGGAGTACGGTGGGACCTGCACCACCTCCCCCTTTTCCCCCTGGGGGAATCCGGGGTACAGGGGGTCCTGGTAGACCTGCGACAGCTGCTGCAGGGGGACCACGCCGGGGAG
>NC_050529.1:2609051-2612525 GCF_002922805.2 Oryzias melastigma
ACCGGACTGTTCTGCAACAAGAGCAGAACCTGATAAGGAATAGGTAACCATGGCAACGAAGAAATCCTTCACATTTCTTTGTCACTTTGCGTCTACAGGTGGGTCTGGATTTGGTTTTTCCCAGTCTGAGGGAAACACTTGAACTCACCGCCTTGTTCCTCTGGGGGCGTTTCCGATCTCCTCCCTTCCTCCTCCCTCCTTCAGACGAAGACGCAGTTTGACTCTGAGAGGACGAAAACAGAAACATCTCAGATCTTCACAAGTTCAAACATCATAAAGAAGAACTTTTCAGATAAAATCATGAAAAACAATTAACTAAATTAGGTTAATATCTTTATAACTGAACTCAGTCAAATCTGCATGTAGACTCGAGTTCAGGGGTGTCAAACCAAGTTTACAAAACACACTTTAGGCCGCGGGCCGAACAAGATACACATTTATTGAACACTCTAAAACTACATTTTTTTAAACTTAGGTTAGCCAAAAAAACTAGTATGTAGCTGAAAAATAGCTAAACTTCAAAATAGCCCAAAAACTGAAAAAAAACTAAAATACCCAAAACAACTAGTGTTTAAATAATAACCTAATTCCAAAACAGGAAAAAAAAAATAAGTTAACCAAAACAGCTAGCATGTAGCTAAAATATTAGCTAAACTTCTAAATGGCCTAAAAAATGTTTTTGTAAATGTCAAAAGAATGACATTTTTTTATTTTAAAATTGTAACTTTTAACATGATTACGAATAATAAAAAAAGCAGTAATATTATTCTAGAATAAGTAAACTTAAACGTAAATAAACTTTCAATATTTTACTCTCCATAAAAATATATTTTGTCAAAATTATAAAAGTTAGAAATAAGCTCAAAAAACATCGGGCCATTAACAAGAATAAAATAAAATGATCTGGAGGGCCAGATCCGGCCCCCGGCCCTCGACTTCAGGTCTCATTCCCAGAGTGTCATGTAAACATGTTTTCACAGACGCATATTTCTATAGATTTTCAAAATCAGACGTAGAACTGTCTCCGAACATTACACAAAGCCCAACCGCGACTCGCATGAACAGACCTCACGACACGTCGGCGCTCTAGTGCGGTCAGTTTTGTTACTTATTAGCATATCTGAGCTGCGGCCACACCGAACATGATTTGAGACACAAAATTCAAATATCTGCTCTTTGGTGAAGAATTTGCATCAACCAATCAGGAACTCAGCTTTGACACGTGACGTGAAGTAATCAGTGGGTGGAGTCCCAAACTAACATAGGAGAGTCTGATTGTTTTCCTCTGCACTCCTACCTGTGTATTTACCTTTAACTTGTTCGATCTGAGTTATAAAGTGTCTGCTGACGTCTATTCAAATGTTTTGAAGTGTTCCAAATATAAACTATACGCTTTTATTTTGTTATTCTGTCCTATTTGTATGATCTTAACCGTAGATTTTGATATCCAGATTGTCGCTAAAGTTGGCCCCGCCCCCTACTGTCATATAGACGCTAAAGAGATTCCAGTAAACCGCCACAGTAAGGGAACCGATTCTGTGTGGATTCTAAGCTCAACTTTAGAGCTATTAGAGGAAGTTCAGGAACTCCAGCCCGCGAACTCACTCCGAGTGCAGGGAAACTGTTCTCGTCCCGGAGCTGGATCTCCACCAGCGCCACGTTCCTCTCCTCCTCCTCTTTGGCCAGACGCTCCTCCTCAGTCACACCAAACGCCGCCTCAGCAGCACTCACCGACTTCCTGTGAACACAAACATGAAAGATTACTTTAAAATCTGCAGAGAAAAGATATAAAAATGTGGCTGAAGTATTCTATTCTCTGATTGGTTGAAGAGTAGAGATTTGGATACAAAAACTGATGTTTCTTCAAAAACTATGATTTAAATTTGCAACTTTTCTCCAGGACCAAACTCAAAGACTGACAGAGAAAGTGACACTTGCAGTGGGCGGGGCCTTAAAGTAGCTCCACCCCTGAACTTTTTATCAGGTCTAGAGAACAAAGTCATGCTTTTGTCTGAAACAAGTTCACCTGCCTCTCAAGTTCCTCCTCATTTCCCTCCAAACTCTGCAGTGATGTCACTTCCTGTCTTTTAAATGCCGACTCATTCATCTGCATTTACACTGAAGTGAACCGCACCAGGGTTCACTTACAACAAGAAAACTAGACTGATTCACAAGAAAGATCCCGGCTCCGCCTCCTTCCACACACCTGGTGGGTTTAGGCTCCTCCCCCAAGGTCTGCATGGGCCACGAGTGCTGCTTCTGCACACGCCCACCGGAGCCTGGCGCCGATGCTGGAGAACCAGCGGCCGTCGGCGTCGACTTGCCCCTCCCCCTGCCTCTGCCCCTGTCGTCCGGCTCTGAAAGAAGCAGAGTCACAGTTCAGCCCGGACAAGCCCCCGGCGCTGCACCACCCTCATGAACGCTCTCCACCTCCGTGCCCGTTGCTCAGCCTCTTGTCGCGGTGGCAGACGGTGCTCCAGCTGCCCTCCTTGCTAGGGGGGCGGAGACTCCACACAGGAACGGTGAACGGCCTGCACGCAAACAAACGTTAGCAAACACCATAACCACCAATGCGGTGGAGCTGCGGCGACTTCACCCACTTCCTGCCCAGCTCCTCGATGACCACCGTCACCATGCTGTTGTCATGAGGAACCTCTTTCACCGTGGCGCTGTAGCTCCGCCCACCGTTCTCCAGACGAACCTGCAGGGAGCAGAACCATGAGGGGAACGCCAGATCTGAGGATCAAACCAGAGCGCAGGAGTCCACAGACCTGACAGTGATCTCCCACCGTGAACTGCATCCCGGCGGCGATGGAGTAATCCAGCTTCTGCTGAGCTACAAGGAAGAAAAAAACTTCATCTTACACACAACCCATAACGTTTAAGAAGAAAAAAATCCTCTTTGAAGTTCATCGAAGTCTTGATCGTCGGTCGCAACTGAGCATCGAACCAAACCCTTTAAAAAAAGCTTTTGGGGGGGAAACTGTTCATCTGTGAGGTGGGAACCAGAGATCACCTCGTTTGCTTCTGTTCCAGACGTCGTACTCCACGTTCCGGAGCAACGTCGGGTTCAGGGACCGTTTGACTCTCTCCGGCAACTGTCGACCGCGACCACGACCCTGAAACAAAGAAAGAATGTAGAGCGTCACGGAGGAGAGTAGAGCGTCACGGAGGAGAGTAGAGCGTCACGGAAGAGAGTAGAGCGTCACGGAAGAGAGTAGAGCGTCACGGAGGAGAGTAGAGCGTCACGGAGGAGAGTAGAGCGTCACGGAGGAGAGGAGAGCGTCACGGAGGAGAGTAGAGCGTCACGGAGGCGATACGTTACCCTGTAGCTCTGGTTGCTTTGTTTCCAGGACGTCTGGCTCGTCTGGTCTTCAACCCTGAGTCAGAAAACATTGGAGTAAATCAGTGATAGTTCAACCCAAAAGCTTTCACACTGAGCTGATTGGTCTGGACCTGTCTGATGGTTAAACT
>NC_050529.1:2613104-2627563 GCF_002922805.2 Oryzias melastigma
GTCACAGAGGAGAGTAGAGCGTCACGGAGGAGAGTAGAGCGTCACGGAGGAGAGTAGAGCATCACGGAGGAGAGTAGAGCGTCACAGAGTTTACAGCGTCAAGAAGAGTTTAGAGCTTCACAGAAGTTTAGAGCGTCACAGAGGCGATACGTTACCCTGTAGCTCTGGTTGCTCTGTTTCCAGGACGTCTGGCTCGTCTGGTCTTCAACCCTGAGACAGAAAACATTGGAGTAAATCAGTGATAGTTCAACCCAAAAGCTTTCACACTGAGCTGATTGGTCTGGACCTGTCTGATGGTTAAACTCAAGTTGAGTTGGTTGAAGTGAACTCTAGTTTGATGACTGCAGTGCAGAAGCAGCAGATGACAAAAGGAGGAATACTGAAAGTGTTTTTATTGGATTTTAAATCTGTTTGGTGGAACCAGCTGTTTCTTGATGTTTTCTTCCTTTCAGGACAGCAGAAAAAAATGGAACTGCTGCTTTGGTGATGCCTATTGATGCAAATATCAATCCACTTCGGCCCCAAAATTACCTAAATTTAGGATCTAGAAAGTAAAAACATAGATGATTTTGTTCTTCATCGTTTGATAGAAATTCATGCATCAATGGTCAGTCTCATGGACTCATGATAATGTGGAACCTCGTTTGACCACCTCAATTGGCATCATGAAAATGGAATGTGCCGTTGTTCTGCGTGTGGTAAGTGTATTTTAGAGTATTTGTAAATGTATGGTGTCCTTACGCCTCACTCTATATTTATATAAACCTGAGCATCATCTGCATATTAACCGACCAGAGTCTAAAACATAAAAAAACATCAAAACAAGTATTAGGAAGTCAGGGGGATGATGGGAAACAGTTTCATCTACACCCGTCAGTTTACTAGGACATCTTCCATAAGTCCTCCTCTAACATTAACGGTCTTTCCTCCAGCAGAGTCTTACCACAGCGGGTCGTTGGTCTCCAGGTCGGACTCGTCGCTGCTGCAGACCGCCATGCCGTCGTCACTCAGAAAGTCGGACGGTCGGCTGACGCGCTGGCAGATGTTCAGAGCGCTGCGGTCCACCTTGAACACACCTTCGTACAGCAGCTCGTACAGGATGGCTGCAGGACACGACCGATTCAAAGCATCAACGTTTTTTTCAACACGAAGAAAAGATACTTTTAGATGAAATTACAATGTTTTTTTAATTAATGGAGAGCAAGGACGTCTTTACAGTTCTATTGTACACTCTGAAGTTACGCCTCCAAACAGAAGAGAGCAGACTACACCTATAATTGTTTCTATGAGGGATCTTTGCAGAACAATGAGTCATTTCTGACAGAAAATAGAAAGAATTCAAAATTATTGAGATTTTAGGATGACATAAAATACACCCTTTAATCTTGAGATAAATAAATAAATTATGTTTATTGCCTTTTCCTGAAGCTTTTTTAGTGTGGATGATGAAAGTCTTGGTTTCTACTGAAGGACACCTCAAACAAAAACTACCATTTAATTCAGTAAAATTCCGTCAAATGTTGATTTTTTTTACTCCAAATTTTATTTAAAGACAAATATTTCAGAAATCTTGAGTTAATATTATTGTTAAAATTCTTGTGATTAGCTTATAAAAGGCATGTGATCCCGTTAAAACCTTTCTGACCTTCAGGTCTGTGAGGTTGGAGGAAGAACTGACAGGAATTCATTTGAAAAGTTTTGCTTAAATTTGTTTTTTATTTTTATTAGAACATAAGTGAACATGCAGCTTGTTGAGTGTCTTTTTTGTGTGCTTCATTTTAAATAACCCTATTGACAATTTCAAAAATAAAGCACGTTTGGCAGGTTTTTTTTTTATAAAGTTGTGATCAGCAACAGCAGAGTATCTCACTGATCCGGTTTGGCGAGGATTTTGACGTTATGTAACGCCGGCGCGACTGAAGACGGAATTTTCTGGGTGTGTTCCTGAACACATCATGTAACCTGACAATATTTATTCTTTAGTTCTTAGTTTTCCGAGGATAAATCTGAGCGATCTGCGTCAGGAGGAGCCTAGACTCTGATGGGAGCAGAAGAAGCTCCAACATGGAGCCCTGTGGAACACCATTTTTAATTTAACCACTTTAATTCTTTGGCATCTGTCAATTTGTTTGCTAACATTCTTTAATGTAAAAAAAACGTTTTTTAGCTAAACATTAACATAAATATCCTATAAATTCTAGACTTTTATTTGTTATTTCAGATGTATTCCACTTTTCTCTGGGTTTTTGTTGATAAAAAACACTTTAACATTACTACAAAGGAAGTTTTTTTTTTAACTTCCGGTCTGGACTTACACTGGCAGAGGGCGGTGCTCCGGATGTGACTGACGGGATAAACAGAGTCGTAGTGATTTCCGTTCAGGAAACACAACCGGACCTGGAGGATGGAGACACGTTAAAGCTCCAGAACGGTACCCAGCACTCGACAGCAGCAGAGGAATCGCCGGCGGTCGTCTCACCTTGTCCTTGAAGTCGTTGTCTGTGATGTGGACGGCCGGTTTTCCCGGTTCCTGGAAGATCAGGAAGTCCCTCCTGAAAGAACGGGATTTGGAGAAGGATAAATGAGAAGGAACCGGACAAGAGAGTTCTGGATGAAACGGTTCAGAACCGAGTTCTCCTCTAGATGAACTCAAATGAGATTCTGGATGTGATACAGCAGATTGATGGAGGGAATTTTCATTTTCAGAAAGAGAACGACTCTTTCCTTGTTATTTTAAGACTTTTTGAATCATAAAAATGAACTTTTCTACTTTATTACTTGTTAAGTTTTGACCTTTTACCCATAATTTTTAAACTTTATTTGTATAAATCTTGTCTTCTTTCTTATAATTTTACGAGTTTTTCCTCAATTGTACAACTTTTTTCATGTAAAATTCTGACATTTAATAAGTTTTACTGTCTTAATTATACATTATATAAGTTTTCTCTTATAGTTGTACAACTTTTTACATGAAAGTACACCTTTATTCACATCATTTGGACTTATTTCCCTTAATTTTATGACTTTTCTCTGAATTGTACTTTAGACGTTTGACTGTTACCTATTAATGTTAAAACTTTTTCCTCATAAAATTTCTGTTTTTCTCTCATCATTTTACATCTTTTTACGTACATTTTGAGTTCTTTCTCTTAATTTTACAACTTTTCTTGACTATATTTTTCCTAACCTCTTAATGTTAAAACTTTTTCCTCATAAAAGTAAGAATTTTTTCTTACAATTGTATATTTTCACATACATTTGGACTTCTTTCTCTTAATTGTTTTACTTTTCTCTAGATGGTACAACCTTTTTGATAAAACATTTTGCCCATCACCTCTTAACGTTTTGACTTTTTCCTAAAAAAAACAACTTTTTTTTCTCATAATTGTACATTTTTCACGTCAATTTTGACTTATTTCTATTAATTTTGCAAATTTTCTCTCAATTGTACTTTTTTCATGTAAAACTTTAACTTTAACCTTTTTATGTTACAATCTTTCCCTCACAAATTATGATTTTTTTTTCATTATTGAACATTTTTTAGTCTCCTAACTTTCAAGTTTCGTTTTATAATTGTCCGACTTTATTCCACTAAAATTTAGGCTGTCGTAATTTTATGACTTTTCTTGTAATTGTAAAACTTGGGCACTAAATTTTGACTTCTTTTTCTTAATGTTTTGTCTTTTTTCGTGTAAAATTCTGACTGTTGCCTCTTAATGTTGTGATTTTTTTCCACATAAAATTCAGATTCTTTGGTAACACTTTACAATAAGATTGATTAACAAGCATTACTAAAACATTAAACATTATTCATGTGTTTATAGGTTATTATTAAGACATTTATTATCACAATAATCCGGACAATAAACCGTTTACAAGCTTAAATGTATTAACGATCTTTGTCAACATTTCAGAACCTCATCTGAAGTGTTAGAGATTATTTTTCTCATATTTGTACATTTTTACATAAGTTTTGAAGTATTTTGCTTAATTTTACAACTCTCCTCTCATAATTTGTACCACTTTATTCCCATAAAATTCTGACTTTCATAATTTTTTTTACCTCTTTCTTATAATTTTACGAATTTTCTCATAATTGTAAAACTTTATTGACAAAAAATACATTTTTTTAATTCTATGAGTAACCAGTAACCCTGAAAGGGAAACTGTTGCCTTGGAAAAGGAAAGAATGAGTTTGGCGTTCCACAGGGCTCTAGTCTAGGCCCCCGTTAGAGTGTTCATTGGATTTAACTTACTTGTACATGACGGCCAGCGCGTTGATCTCCACCTCCCCCACCCACTGCTGCAGGAGCAGACAAATCAATAGGTGTGAACTCCATCAGGACTCAAGAACAAACAGAAACAGGACTCTGGGCTCTACCTGGGGGTCCCGCAGCTTGGACAGGTACTCCTCGAAGTCGCCTTCAATGAACTGCAGAGGACAGACGGCACAACTCTGAGTGTGGAGGTTATATCGGACGTTTTAAGACCTCTAGGGTCACTCAGAGCAGAGTTACAGCTCGTTTCATAGACATACAGGAGTAAAATTCACCAGGATGAGCTTCAGCGTTTAGTACAAACTGTGGAGATAAAGTGAAGGAAAACTGAAGATCTGAAGGAGTTTATTTGTGGTTTGAACGTTTCACAAACAGCTCAGAGAAAAACACAGCAAACAGGTTCAGAAAAATGTGAGGAAGGAAACGTCGGTTTGTAAACTCAAACCTAGAAACTTATCGACCCCGAACGAAAACTTTGAAATATTTCTGAAAAAACTCCTGGTATTTGGTCCTTTATGTATTTTCTCTGTCATCATCTCAGGTACAATGAAGCTTAGATATAGTCCACGCGACTGAATGTGGACAGAACATACCCCAAAAAAATATTAAAACGTCGGCCATGTTAGTCCATCATCTACACCAGTGATCTCCGACCCGTGATCAGTTGGTGCCGAGTCACAGATAAAAAAAAACATGACCTACATTTGTTTCCATTTTCTTTATAGTCTGATTCTGGAGGAAGTTTTATTTTGAAAACCCCTGGATTCTCTCATTCTTGATGGATGTTGCTCATTACTTTCTTAAAGCGGCTAAATGAAAACCTCCAAGCTAGCAAAAGAAAAAAAACATATTTGGAAAGTGTCTTTTGGCAGAAAACAGGAAACAGAAAAAGAACCTTCTACTTCAAAATAAAAGCATCTGGCAGACAACAGTCTTAACACAAAATATGAATTTATTGTTGTTCTACAGACCATAATAATAATCCAGAGTATTCATCAATCGACTGTATAATTTTACTAGGATGTTGCTAATAAAGTTGTTCAAACGTTGGATTCACAATAATTACTGTTATATTTATATTTAGAAAACACCAGTTTGACTCTTTTTTTAGTTTGTATTTCTCTGACCTTTGAATTCTGAGCCTGAAGTTGGAATCAGAGTTTTAGTTTCCACTTTGACTGTTAAAGTAAAATCTGGATCACATTTTATTTGGTTCTTCGTGAAATCTAGTGAAGTAATAAAGCTTAAAGCGGCTGCAGATACTTGAGAGGACGGAGATAAACTTTAACCTCAAGAGAAACTTGAAGCTAAAAAAAATAAATCAGAGGCCAACTTCAGCAGAACCGCTGGTGAAGATATCATCGGACATTAAAGCGGTTTGATCGAGATCACAAATTCACTTCTGTGTTTTAGATTTTTGTCTGCTTTGGCTTCAATTTTCATTCAGTAAAACTTTATTTTTTAAATAAACTCTGATTGGTTTTGGCTTTGTTGTGACTAAATGTCTGACAGCAAACAGGCGTTCAGGATCTCCAGCCTGTGAAGGCGGTCGCCGCGGCGACGCTAAAGATAGACGTGGAATCCGTGTGTGCACTTCAGCAGATCCTGCAGTCCATCAGCCTCTGATCTGCTCCTGACAACACTTCAGGCTCATTCACAGAATGTTGTTAGGAACGATGAGGAAACATCTCAGTTTGATACTTTTCTTTGACAAAAAAAAGGCTAAACTCTCAGGAAAAATTGATGACAAATCAAAATTTTAGTTGAAAAAACTTAATGAAATGATCAGAAAAATTACAATTTATTAGTAGAAACTAAAAACTTGACTAGAAAAATGTGTGAATTGTAAAAAAAATGTCATTAAATTGTAAAAAAAAAAAATAAATAAAAATAAGTAAAAATTTTATTAAATTAAAATGTCAAATTTATAATTTAAAAACTCACTATAGCACAAGTAAAAAAGTGACGCTATTTCTAATTCAAAGCTGTAATTTCATGGAAATAAAGCCGTTTATGAACAAAACAGTGGAGCAGATTTCTATGACTTTTCTCCAACGTCAGTTCAACAAGTTCACGTTTGATCTTTTGTTTTTAAAACCTTTATGGAGCGTTTTATTTTCAAAATGTAACCTTTTTCTTTAAAAATTATACAAATATATTCTCGTAAAATTTTGACTAAAAATTTCCCAACTACATTCTCAACTTTTTTTTTATTAATTATTTTTATTTTAATCCTTGTAATTTTATAGCCGAAATCTCAAAAACTTTTGACTTTAAGAATAATTTTACAAATGTGTTCTCAAAATTTGTAACTTTCATCTCCTAATTTTACAAATTTTTTATTATAAACTTTTTTTCTTCATAATTTTACACCTTTACTTCTGTTATTTGTTTATTTATTTTTTTTACTTTTTCCTCATAATTTTATGGCTTAATTCTAAAAATAAGAACGTAACTTTTTTATGAACTAGATATATAGTATTACCTGTGATAATGCTAGTGTGAA
This sequence comes from Oryzias melastigma, assembly GCF_002922805.2. Classification (NCBI taxonomy): domain Eukaryota; kingdom Metazoa; phylum Chordata; class Actinopteri; order Beloniformes; family Adrianichthyidae; genus Oryzias; species Oryzias melastigma. The sequence goes on from NC_050529.1 coordinate 2,619,888, forward strand.
TGGCTGCTGAAGATGCTGAAATTATTGAAGCTGATAGCTAAAAACGCTGAAGCTAGTAGCCAGCTAAAATGTTAGCTTAACGCCAAATTAGCCTAAAAAAATCAAATAGGTTAACCAAAACAGTTGGCATGTATCTGGGAAAATAGCCAACATCAAAATAGCCTAAAAAACTGAAAAAAGCCAAAATTAGCCAAAACAACTCGTGTAAATATTAGCTACTACACACCCCACTATTGCTGCCACGATTAGTCGATAAATACAGGACCAGTTGATTATTAAAATATATGATAAGTAATTTAATAGTCGATTAGTCGTTAATTTATATTATATGGAGTCAAAGTGTAGAAAAGTTAAAAGTTATATTGGCATTCTGACAGCATTTGGACTATTTTGGCTTTTTTTAAGGTTTTAAAGCTATTTTGGAGTTAAACTAATATTTCAGCTGTAAGCTAACTGTGTTGGCTAACTGAAGCTTTTTATTTTTTTTTTATTTGTAGGCAGTTCTGGAGTTTAGCTAAAATTTCCGCTAGATGCTAGCAGTTTTGGCTAATTTATGCTTTTTTATTTTTCGAGGCTGTTTCTGAATTTTGTTAATATTTCAGCTCCTTGCTAGCTGTTCTGGCTAATTGAGGATTTTTTTCAGTTTTTTAGGCTAATTTGGAATTTAGCTAATATTTCAGCTACATGCTAGCTGTTTTTGTTTTTTTAGGCTATTTTCGTGTTTAGCTAATATGTTGGTTACATGCTAACTTTGATGGCTAATTGAAGCTTTTTTATTTATTTATTTTTTAGGCAATTCTGGAGTTTAGCTAAAATTTCAGTTAGATGCTAGCAGTTTTGGCTAATTTATGTCTTTTTTTTAGGCTGTTTTTGAATTTTGCTAATATTTCAGCTCCTTGCTAGCTGTTCTGGCTAATTTAGGATTTTTTTCAGTTTTTTTAAGGCTAATTTGGACTTTAGCTAATATTTTTAGCTACATGCTAGCTGTTTTGGCTAACTTTTTTTTTTCTTTTTTGGCTAATTTGGTGTTTCGCTAATATTTTAGCTGGCTATCAGCTTCAGCTTTTCTAGTTACCAATTTCAGCATCTTTATCTATCAGCATTAGCATCTTCAAATGTAGCTTATAGCATTATCAATTTGCACTTATCACAGATAATGCTAGTGTGAACATATATAGTTTTTAGTTAGTTTAAAGCTAATGATGGTTAAGATCTGTGTTTTATATCCACTATCCATGACCCGATTAGTCGACAAATAAGAAAAAATAATCGGTAATTAGTCGACTATTAAAATAATCGTTTGTGGCAGCTCTACACCCCATCAGCGGAGGACATTTAATATTGTTTTTTTTTTCAATTTTTCAATATTTCTTTCAAGTTTACACCATTGACTTCCCAGTTTAAAACTGTTTTAAAAGTTGGTATATTTATTTAAGTATACAGTATGATCTTTCGTTCACTTTACACTGAATTAGAGCTCCTCCACAGCATTTCCTCCCTCCTAAAATCAAAGCTCCGAGGAGCTGAGAATAGTCTGAGGTCCAGCAGCAGCTGCAGAGCACATACCGCCTCGTAGCTGTCTCTGTTCTGCATCAGGAAGTCCACACATTTAGCTCGAACTTCATGGTGAAGGCTCTGACAGTGCAGCACCTGGACGGGGTCAAAGGTCACAGGAGGACAGCCGGTTACAGCTCAGAGACGTCATTTTCACTTTAGAAAATAACGTTTTAGTACCGTAAATATCACGTGTAAACAACAACAACACGTAAATAAAAGTTAATGCCTCAACGGTGGAAGTTTACACATGTTGTTAGCATAACAGATACTAGCTAGAATCAAAACTAGTTTTAGTTTTCAAACTTTACCTGCTCCGCCACCGCGCGGAACAAGCACGAGCCGTCTTTGGCGATCTTTTTCCGGTGTAGACCGATGGACTTCAGGTAAGCATCCATGGCTTTCTCCACGCTCCTCTCCTCGCTGCTCTGCATGTTTCCGCCGCTCTCCATGCTAGCGGGGCTAGCCGCTAAAGCTAACGGCGGAACGACGCCGCCTGCGCCGGCGGGACCAAACTTTCACGCGCCGCGGACTCAAAGCTCTGGATGTCGCCGCTGCGTGAGCTCCAGAGCGGGCATTAGAGGGGAGGCCGCGGTCAGGCGCGACTCCCACCGCCGGCGGTTTCGTTTCCGAGGAAGCGGCGTTTCGAACCGCGGGTTTTCCCGATCAGCAGAAAGTGAAACTTAAAGCTCCGAGTTAGCAACGGGAGGCTAACGGCTAACGACACGCCCCCTCTTTGCGCCGCCGAGTAAAGCACTGCGCAGTGACACGCCCAACTTCCGGTTTCTCCACAGAATAAAAGCCCATGTCACGAGTAACCGGAATTTAAAATACACAAATAAAACAAAAATACATTTAAAAACAATTATGTTTAGGGAAATAAAAATATGCCAGATTTAGTCATTCTTAATTTAAAAAAAATCTTAATATAAATATATAAACACTTCTGAAATTACTTTCAAAGTAACATGAATTAAAAGCTGAGAAGCTTCCGGTGGGGCCTAACAAAATAAAAGTCTTAAAGTAGGCGTCTGAATTATTGACTGTATAAGCAAGAACTAATTAGTTCAAATTAGACTGTCTATGGTCTGAATAAATCAGTTGAAAAACTTAAAAACACGAGAATGGTTATAATGAAGGACATATAAAGCAACTTTAAAGAAAAATGAAGCTTCTTAAATTCTGTTATATTAAAACTTGTTTTTAAAAATTAATTAATTATTGAAAATGATGAAGGTAAGGCACAAAAGCAGGAATGACAAATAATGTAAAATAAATTGCTTCGAATTCTACTACTACTACCACTATTACTACTCTTACTACTTTTACTATCACTACTACTACCACCGCTAATACCACTACTCTTACCACCACCACCTAATACTACTACTACCACTGCTACCTTTAATACTACTTTTACTAACACCACCACTAATAATAATTATACTCTCACTACTACTACTCCGATCACATCCACTACTATCACTAATACTACCACCACCACCATTACTTCTACTACTATCACAACTACTTCTATCACTGCTACGACTGTCACCACTACAACAATTACTACTTCTACTATCACTACTACTATCAGTGCTACTACTGTCACTACTACGACCACTACTACTACTATCACTACCAGTACCATTACTGTCACAACTAATACAACCACTGCTGCTACTACTATGACCACTACTACCACTATAAGTACTACTACCACCACTACTACTACTATCACTAATATTATTACCACCACTAATACTGCTATTACTACTACACTTACTACTATTGCTACTACTATTACTGTAACTACTCTCACTACTACAACTATCAGTAATATTATTACCGCCACCAATACTAATACTACTATTACTACTACACTCATTACTACTGCTACTACTACTACTTTTCCTACCATTACTACTACCAATAAAGGTTTTTATTTAAACTTTGTCTCTTTTCTGTTTGTGTTTTCTTTATTAAAACAACTGTACATTTTCCTGTTCTTCATCTGTGATGTCAACATTTTTGAACGTGTCACCAAGAGCTTGAAATCTCTTCCAGTTGTCTCTGTGTGACAGAAAGCCTCTTCATCCTCATCTTCATCTTCATCTTCATCTTCATCTTCATCCTCATCCTCTCTCTGTCCTGCAGCAGTATTGTTTTTGTTGGCCGAGCGTCGGTGGCGCTGCAGAGCGAGTGGGTGTTGGCCGCCTGTCTGGAACGTGACCTCTGATCTGGTCTCAGAGACTCACCTCGACGTTCTGCTGCTTTGAGGCAGTAAAATGTTGGGACGTTAGCTTGTGGAGGCTGTAGATGCTTCTGTTCACCACAGAGGGGCGTCGCTCTACCAACTGTTAGGCTTGGTGGCCGTCATCTCCTCTTCATTTCTATTCTGTGTCCTGTTGAGTTCAGATGCTGACACAGATGTTGCTTCAGCATAAAAACATCTGGATCTTCTCAGAGAGAAGCTGATGTTCCACATCATGGGGTCGCCTCTGGCCTTGAACGATTGTGTTGACTTTAGTCCCTCTTGATTTATGTTTACACCCCAGCAATCCAGCAGGGACCGAGACACCAGCAGCAGGTTTTACTCCTCGTTTTGGGTCAGCGGAGAGGAAGCGCCAGATGAAGGTGGTGGAAGTCTGCCAACGAGGACCAAAGGTCAATGCTGCTCATAAGGTCGACCGTCTGCTGGTTTGTCTGCTCCTGAGGTCGACTTTGAGGATGTTCAGAACAGGAACGTGTCCTTCAGGAAATGAAGGTTTAATCAAATCTGATTCACTTTCTTATTGGCTTTCCTCCTGAATCCCCAACGCTCATCTTTAGTATTAAATATAGAAAAAATAATAAAAACATTTAATTAAAAAATCTTTTTCCATTGTGTTTTTGAGCATTAAATTAAACCACAAAGTTTGTATTTGACTGACTGAATTTGAGTCAAACCCAAAAGTATTGAATATTGCAGTTCCACAAATGAACACTGGGGGTTGGTTTCTAACGAAATCAACACATTTTTATGGTATTGACCAATCATGAAATGACCATCAGTGTAGAGGAAGTACACTGTCTTGTAAAAACTAAAATGTACTATTAAAAGTGTGTCAGCGCGTAAACTTTACCATTTATGCACATCTTTTTTTGATTGACAGGTTAGTGAACTCCCCAAATTTCTCTTTTTACTTTGTACTACTCAATCATTCATTGCTGAAATGTTGTTGATTTAGTAGAGGAGACTCAGAAAGTAGTCCCGACCTACTTCAGGCTTCATTATTTAGAATCACACCAGTCTTGAGGTTCTTTGAACTACTGTAACTCTTCAACATTTAACGCAATTAATAGAATTCCTACAGATTCTAAAGTGGAGAAAAGCAGCTTTGTGCTTTGACTCAATACTTTACAGTAGGGATTTAACGTAGAGCACATTTTACTACTGTCAAGTGTTACATTTTACTACATTTTACTATACGTTACTACCAAAAAGAATTACATTGTACTATAAGACTTACTGTGCTTTACTACAGTAAAGTGTTTCACTGTACAACAATACTTTACTATGGTCAAGTGTTACAACTTACTACAATACTATGCTACTTTACTATTGTAAATTATTATACTGTATTATAACACTTTACTAAACTATTGTAAATTCTAACATTGTATTACAACATTTTACTATACTTTTCTATTGTAAAATATTATACTCTATTACAAAACTTTGCTATACTTAACTGTTGTAAAGTATTGCATTGTATTTCAACACATTACTGTACTTTACTTTTGTAAACAATTATACTGTATTACAACACTTTACTATAATTTACAAATGCCAAGTGTTTCACTGTTGTACAACTCTTTACTACTGTGATTTGTTACAATTATTTACTGTCAAGTATTACACTGTACAACAACACTTCACTATATTCCACTACTGTCAAGTATTATACTATACTACAACACTTTACTATACTTTACTACTGTCAAGTGTTACACTTTACCTAATACCATAACGTGTTACAGTCTCTTTTCTCCACATCAGAGTTCATAGGAATGGCGTTAATAGCGTCAACAGAGTCACAGAACCTCAAAGTTTGTTATTTTGTCGTCTCCGGCGACAACTCTAGTGTCAAAGGGTCAACATGAGAGGTTATCGGTTCACTGCATGTATCTGTGAATTAAACTAAATATTTTTTAGTCCCAAGTGTATTAAAAAAAGTAAATTTTTTATTTGTATATTTTTTATTGCTATATTTATCCAGCAGAGGACACTTTGAACTCGTGCTAAATAGCTCGCTAGCTTACAGCATTTGTGCTAAGTGGCTGTAAATATGCTAACGTTCACAATCTGAATCTTGTTGAAAGCAGCTTGTTCACCGCTTAAAATCCAAATATTCGAGCTTCCATCATTGTTGGAGCCGAGCGGACTGGGATTAGCCATAAAATATCGGCAGTTTTGGTGCACAGGTTGTCCTCCAGCCAAAGACCTCGGTAGCTTTACCAATAAAACACTCTGTTCATCCTCATGAGAGGTTTCCCTCTGGAGCGAACACACTTGATGACTAAACCCAAGAAGCGGCGCCTCTTTGCCGTGTCTGTGTCTTTAACTGACGGTGATACCAGCGGCTCCTCATCCTCCCGCCGATGCCATTTACCGGAATCTAATAATGACCTTTGCGTGCGCGGGAGAGCGCGGCCTTCACGCTGCATGACGATCCGCCGAGCCCCGAGCTGCTCCCGCTTGCTGCTGTGGAAACCTACAACATGTCAGGTATCCATGGCAACTGGCGAGGAGGGGACAGAACCCATGGCGACAGACACTTATCTTCCCACTCGTGTGGTGAGAGCGGAGCATGACCTTCATCCCGGACTCGCTGTGAAATTCTCTGATTTTGCTTTTTGTTGTTTCAAACCGAACGAGATGAATGAGGCGGCGGCAGAGCGGTTATGAAACCACGGCTGCTGTGGGGGGGTCAGGCTCACTCCTGCTCTGTAACATGATCCCCTCCGGGTAGTAAAGACATGGGAGCAGATGTGATGAAATTAAACTTTATTGATAACTGCAGCAGAAAACAGTGACAAGACACGTTAGAGAAACCCGGAAATAAAAGGTAAAAGAGAAAAATGAGCAGGTGTCTTCAAAGTTGAGGGGACTTTTAGTATTTCATGCTTCTTTGTGAACCCCCCCCTCACCGAAAAATAAATAAATAAAACGTGCAAGCAGAAAATCTGCTCTCAGGCTCTGCAGATTCTAGCACCATTGATCGGATCTCCTCCTGGAACACACATTGGCAGGTTTGTCTTGAAGCCGCGACTTCCCTCCCCGCATGATCGCTAACGTCACATTTAACGACACACATCACCTCTACTGCACATGCTCGGGTGCTAAAGTGTGCAACAAAAACATGAATCAAGAGCAACTTACTTTAAAAGTCATTAATATATCGCATAAACCTGCAACAAACCACAACAACAGAAAAAAACGTCTGCTTTACCGCATGCTAACTCACCACATTTGGCCAGGGTGAGCGGAAATGCTAGCTAACGAGGAGGCTAACGGCCGCTTCTGTTAGCACGATGAAGGCAGCTGTTGCCCAAAAGTTGAGATCTGTTTTACAAAACAGTTTGAAAAAGCATTTGTGCAAACAATCTTTTATAAAGAGAATGTGAGGACTTGCAGGTCATTTAAATATTTACTTCACTTTTCACACTCGAAATGTTGGATTAATGCTAACGTTAGCATGCTAGCTATTTTAAAGCATTTTATCTGCAAATAAAGGTTTACTTTACATAAATGGGAAAAATAAACAGACATACTATGACCATAGTTAACAAATTGAAGATGGATGCAGAAAATTAACATGTCGTGTTTTAGGTTAGCTAAAGTGTTAGTTTAGCAACTAAACAAATATTTTTAGGAAGCCTGAGAAAGTGAAAGTTACCACTCCAACATGTGCAGGAGAAAAATATAAAACAGAAAAAGTTTTTTTTTTTCGAAAGCTCCAAAAAATTGAAAAAAAAATACCCATAATCCTTAGAAATATGTTCAATACATATTTTTTTTTTCATTTTTTTCTGGGTTTTTGAAGTTAATTTGACAAATAATTTTTGTTATTAAAGTT